>NC_082676.1:20560000-20860000 GCF_025265405.1 Mesoplodon densirostris | reverse complement strand
AGCCAATTTTTCTGTATAGCTGTAAAAATCCTAAACAGAATATTAGCAAATTAAATAAGTAGTAAATAAAGAGCGTTATATCAATAAATCTAGATAAAGTTGTGTTTACTCCACGAATGCAAGTTGATTTAACATTAAAAACCAATCATATTATTTATTGCATTAATGAGGTAAAAGAGAAAAAAAATTGATCATTTCAATAGATGCAGTAAAAGCATTTGAAAATTTCAACACCTGATCATTACAAAAACTCTCAGCAATCTAAGAATAGAAGGAAATTCACAAAATCTGATAAATAATATCTACAAAAAATCTTACAGCATACATCACATAATACTTGATAGTGGTGTGTTGAACGTTTTCTTCTGGCAATTGGTAATGAGCTGAGGATGGCCACTATTGCCATTTCTAGACAAAATTGTACTGGAGGTCCTATCAAATGCAATAAGTCAGGTAAAATAAATAAAAGGAATGAAGATTGAGTAGAAAGGAAGAAAAATTTCATTATATGTAGATGACATAAATGTATATGTAGAAAATTCAAAATAATGTACACAGATACTATAAAACTTACTAAGTGAATTTTGCATGACCTCTGAATAAAAAGTTAATATTAAAAATCAATTATGTTTCTATTACTAAGAACAAGTAGAAAATTAAGAGATTAAAGTGCTGTAGTTTACAGTGCCATCAAACCTGCCAAATATCTAGGAATACATCAAAAGTTTTACAAGACCTATACATAGGAAACCATAAAATATAGTTGAGAAAAATTAAAGAAATAAATAAACTAAGTGATATAACTAACATGTTCAAAGATTGGAAGTTTCAATATTGTAAAGATGTCGATTCTTTAAAATAATCTATGGGTTTATGGCAATTCCATTCAAAATCTTCATGGCTTTTGTGTGTATGTCTGCATGGTGTGTGGATGTGTGTGAGAGTGTGTGTATTCAGAAATCACAAAATAATTTTAATATTTTTTTGGAAATATAAAGGGCCAAGAATTGCCAAGATAATTTTGAAGAAGAACAAAGTTGGAAGACTTATACTCGCAATCTCAAGATTTATTTTAAAGCTACAGTAACTAAGACAGTATGGTATTGACACAAGACAAAATAGAGAACAAATAGAGATCTATAAATATGTCCAAACATATATGTCCACTTGATTCATGACAATGGTGACACTGCATTGCAGTGCAGAAAGGATGCCCTTCAATAAATTATATTGGGTCAATTGGATATTCATATGGAAAAAAATGAATCTGGAACTGTATCACACATCATACATAAAAATCAATTCCAGATGTATTATAGTTCTAAATGTAAAAGGTAAAAACAATAAAACTTTATAAAGACAAATTTGAGAATATTTTCATCACTTTAGTGTAAACCAATATTTCTTAAGGAAGATAGAACACTACCCATAAAAAGAAAAAAATGCTAAATTGGTCTTCTTTAAAATCAAAAACTTGTGTTTATCAAAATACACCATCAAGAGAGTGAAGATGCAAGCAACAGCGTGAAAGATATTTAAAATACACATATTCAACAAGGGACTCTTAGCCATAATATAGAATGTGCTTCTATAAATCAGTAAGAAAAAAACAGACAACCCAAAAGGAAATAGGCATAAAACTTGAACAGGCCTTTCACAAGAGAGGATATCCAAGTAGTGAACAAGCATATGAAAAGATGTTTAACCTTATTAATCATTGGTAAAATGCAGATTGAAATTTCCATAAGAGAGCTCCACACTCCTGCCAGAATGGCTAAAATGAGAAAGACAGACACTACCAAATATTGGTAAAGATGTGAAGTATTTGAAACTCATACTCTTGGTATGTTCAATGAATCTCTCAGTCATAATGCTGAATGAAAAAAGGCAGACACAAAGGTACACATACTGCGTGATTTCTTTTTTTTTCTTTTTATTTAAAGCCCTGTTATCTTTTTCTTTCTTTCTTTCTTCCTTCCTTCCTTTCTTTCTTTCTTTCTTTCTTTCTTTCTTTCTTTCTTTCTTTCTTAATTTTTGGCTGTGTTGGGTCTTAGTTGCTGCGCGTGGGCTTTCTCTAGTTGTGGCGATTGGGGGCTACTCTTCGCTGTGGTGCATGGGCTTCTCATTGTGGTGGTTTCTCTTCTTGCAGAGCATAGGCTCTAGGGTGTGTGGGCTTCAGTAGTTGTGGCATGCAGGCTGTAGAGCGCAGGCTCAGTAGTTGTAGTGCACAGACTTAGTTGCTCTGCAACATGTGGATCTTTCCAGACCAGGGCTCAAACTCTTGTCCCCTGCATTGGAAGGTGGATTCTTAACCACTGCGCCACCAGGGAAGTCCTGATTTCTTTCATATAAAGTAATCAAACAGGTAAAACAAATTGATAGTGGAAGATGTAAAAATGGTTAATTATTATAGAAGCTGCAGGGATGTTCTTGCTTCAGGGATATTCTGCTTCTTGACCTGGGTAGTGATTATGTGGGTTTATGGAAACGTTTTGTATGATCTCTGCACACTTTTATATCCTTGTTATTTTATAGTAATTATTTAAAATAAAGTTACCACTAAGTAAAGAACTTCAGACAGCTGAGGGGAGGTAACTCATCAGCTTTAAAAGGCTGAAATCTTTGCTGGATAAGTGTAGCCCAGGGAACATTCAACAGGGTGTCTGGGGAGGGGCAGCTGTTACTCCCAGAACCATTGCCAATGCTTGACCATTATAACAAAACCCATCTGACTCACTTACAGCATTTTGAATGCAACATCCTTGAAAGTGTGAAAAGATCTGACTGCCTAGTTCTCCCAAGGCAACAATATTATTTGGGTGTAGGGGGAAATGATGAGGAGGTGGGAAAATGGAGAGTTCTGCTTGCTAATCTAGTGCAGTATTTCTCCAACTTTAATGTGCAACACGATCACCTGGAAGGTTCGTTACAACACAGGTGGCTGGGCTCCTCTCCCAAAGTTTCTGATTCAATAAGTGTTATAAACTGAATGTTTGTGGTCCTCCCACCCCAAATTCATATGTTGAAATCCTACCTCCCAATATTAGGAGATGGGACTTTTAGAAGATAATTAAATCATAAGAATAGAGCCCTCATGAATGGGATTAGTGCCCTTATAAGAAGAGACAAAAGAGCTTTCTTTCCCTCTCTCTGCTCTCCACCATGTGAGGACACAATGAGAAGATGGCCATCTGCAAACCAGGAAGAGAGCCCTCACCAAACAGAGGGTCTGCTGGTGCCTTGATCTTGGACTTCCAAATCTCCAGAACTGTGAGAAATAAACGTCTGTTTTTTAAGTCACCCAGTCTCTGATATTCTGTTACAGCAGCCTGAATTAACTAAGATAGTAGGTCTGGGGTGGCCCCCCAATTTTGCATTTGGGCAAGTTCCCAGGGGATGTTGTTGCTAATGCTGCTGGTCCAGAAACCATACTTAGAGATCCACTGATCTAGAGCACCTAGAGTGAGCCCTTTATGGGGATACCAAGATGTTGTTCCTGGTGGTGGGGTGGTATAAACTGGGTCATAGTTTAGAGATATCCAGCTATGAGGCCCACATTTCATTGCTCACAGCAGGTTCTCCAGAACATCTCTTCCTCCTCCAGAACTGGATTTCATGAGTTAATTATACGCATTTTTAAAAAATGAGTTTAATTATAATACATCAATGTCTTGCTCTTACACATCATGAGTCACTATGGGCAGAGAAGCCTTTCTTTTCTTTTAGATAAGAAGTGGATTTATTTAGGGAGAAACACACTCCACAGACAGAGCGTGGGCCATCTCAGAAGGTAAGAGAAGCTGAAGGCTTTCTTAAGTGAACATCCCTCCCTATGTGTGATTTCATTAGGAGTTTGGCATTTTGAATAGTTCAGCTTGTAAACCCAGGACATCTGTGCAGGTGACATAGTCTCTGTCGCTGGTGATGACTGGACCCCATAGTAAAATGATTATGACCTGATTTCTATTTGTGTTAGAAAAACTGACTTTATACTTGGCATCAGCACCAGTGTTGAGGGCAAGGGGTGCAGTGGAAATGGACAGGGAACAAAGAGGCAGGAAATACAGCTGCCTTCTTCCCTGTCATGAGGTTTACTATGCAGTACATCATGTGTCTCAAAAAATACCAGCAGAGTCTGTTACATTTTCCATCCATCCCCAAATGACTCTTGCTTTGCACATGTATTTCAAAGGCTTAGAGTTGTTTGCAAAACACAGTCCTAACCACAGGATTTCCCATCCTGCAGCTGGAAAGTCTTATATTCAAAAGGGCCTGGGACTTTCCAAGTGTGCAACATCTTATCTTAGCAGCAATCATCTCTTCTCTCTTGGGATTGACTTGCCATGAGACATCTCTAGATAAAGACCAGCCATAGTGGCTTTGTTTATTTGGCCTGGTAACTGCCATTATATTTGGCACCCCAGTGTTGCCAGCTAAAGATTTATTTCCCCTGTTGTCACCTCCAACCACAGTCACGAGACGGTCCCCTTTCCCATAGACCTACTCTCTGCTGGTTCTCATCAGTTAAGATAATCTAGCTTGGGGGCTGGTAGAAGAAACTCCTGGTGTCCTGCACCAACTTCAATCTTTAAGTGTGCTCTCACCGACTTTAAACTACTAGAATCTGCATCTCTGTGCCTAAAGGCTTTCCCTCCCAGAACCCTGAAAGTTTGCTCTGCTTGTTTTTGTTCTTTTTTTTTTTGCGGTACGCGGGCCTCTCACTGTTGTGGCCTCTCCCATTGCAGAGCACAGGCTCCGGATGCGCAGGCTCAGTGGCCATGGCTCACGGGCCTAGCAGCTCCATGGCACGTGGGATCTTCCCGGACTGGGGCACGAACCTGTGTCCCCTGCATCGGCAAGCGGACTCTCAACCACTGCACCACCAGGGAAGCCCTGCCTGTTTTAACAGCTGACTGGATGGATTTTCCAGAAACAGCCCCAAATCAGTGACTGTCAGGTATTGGTATATAAATGCCCCAGGCCATTTGCTGCTAGGGTCGGATAATTTGTACTGTTTCCCAGAATTTCCCCAATGTAGCCAGTTTGAAAATACTTTATTTATTGGTTTCCTTCCAAGCTTTCTGTATTCAACAGCTATTTATTGAGGGCCCACGGTTTGCCAGCCACAGTTCTAGACTCAGGATATGAACGATGAGTGAAATTGACATGGTTCTTGCAGTCTAGTGGGAGAAACAGATAATAAACAATCACACAAAAATGTATAACTTCAAAGTTGCACGCAGTCCTATTAGGACCCAAACAAAGTATACGGTGGGTTAACTAAGGGACCTATCTAATGATGCAATAGTGGAGGAAGGCTCCACTGGGGCGGTGGTATTGAACTTGAGGTCTGAAGGATGAGAGAGGGTCAGCCATGTGAAGAGCTGAGGGAGCAGAATGTGCAAAGGAGTTGGAACAGGAGAGAATTTAGGATGTTCTTGGAATGGAAGGAGAGCTAACAGAAGAAGAAGGAAGAGTGGTACTCAATTATGTTGGAGAGGCAGATAAGGGTTAGGGAGCATCTGTGACTTTGTAGAGTGCATAGGTGGGTGGGCACGTGTGTGTATGTGAGATTGTGTTTGCATATGCCTGTAAGCATGTGTGTACAACTGTTTCTTGTGTTTGTGTTCACTCAATGGTATGTTAGTGAATAGGATGTATTAATATTTGCATCTTGCCTCTGTCTTCATCGTGTGACTTTGCCTCTGTATGTGTGGGTTTGTTTGTATAAAAGGGCCTTTGTATTGATGTTTTCAAACAGAGTTTTTGGTATTTATCTATAATATGTATTCATTTATTTTTACCATGGCGATACCTGGGATGGTGGACTTGATTAATTATAAGTGTGTTTGTGAAAATATATGGATGAATGTGTCATTGTGCATGAGAGCATGAGCACCAGTGTATATACCTGTGTGTGAATAAATTTGCATTGTGTTATTGTATATGTGCATGTGTAGCTGTTTGTGTGTGTGTTTTATGAGTATGGGATTGTATGGCTGTCTGTGTCTCTGTGTGAAGCTCTGGAAATAGTCTTGCCCTCAACCAGACCACAAAATCTTGGAATTTTTATAGCCCACATTTGCTAGCAAGATGCAAATTTTATTTGCAATTACAATTATGACTGATTTTATTTTATATTTTCAACAGTCCTGGCTTTTAAAAATCTGAATTCTAAATACATTATGTGAATGTGTGAATATGTGTGTGCATGTGTTTATTTCTCTTGTTTCCAGTAAGTCAGCTTCAGTAAGGCCAAAATCCTTACCCCTGTATTTATGAGTTAATATCTTTATTTAGAAATGAGTTTCAGACCTGGAGCAGAGTAGTTTCCTTAGGCAGCATTTTTTTCTCAGTTCATATCGAGTTGTAAGAGGATCCAGCAGCTTGATCGTTGGAGCCCCATGGATGTTCTCACAGACTGATCTTGTCAAAGAAGTGGAGACAGCAGCTCCCAGGGAAAGAAAGTGGCACCCAATTCTTTAAGTGGATGCTCTTCCAGCTCCTTGATCCTGGGAACATACTCAGAATAATTCCTACATAGTCATGGGACAAGGGCTCTGGCTTGACTCTTATTCTTCATGCAGCTTTTCATGTTTGGTGCCTTATTTGTTCTTCCAACTAGAATTGTAGAGTGAGACGAGGACTTATAAAGATCATGCATTCTAGCCTATGCTACAGACTCTTATCTCATACGTGGTTATTCATCTTCAACACATCTATAGGAGGTTGACTGTATTGGTGGCCCCGGTTAGTGGCCTCCCAGTATCCATGCTCTTTTGAACTCTAATTTCATAGCCCTCTTCCACTCTGTCTCTGGGCTCAGCCATGTGACTTGCCTTAGCCAATAAGATGTTAGGCAACTTGATGCAAGCAGAAATGTGAAAAAGCACTTACAAGTGTTTACTTCCTTTTTATTGTTTTCAGTGATCACCTTAAGAATAAGCCCACACTAGCCTGCTGGAAGATATGAGACCACTTGGAACATAGATGAGTTGCTCCAGCCTAGGCAATCTTAGACTAACCATTCTTCAGCAAACGTACAGGCTGAGGACAGACACATCTCACACTGGAGTGAGCTCAGTTAAGATCAACCAGACCAACCCAGATAAACAGAATCACCCAGCCAAATCATAGACACATGAAAAATAATAAGTGGTTGTTGTTTTAAGCCACTAGGTTTAGAGATGGTTTATTACACAGCTATAGCTGACTGATACAACACCCAATGGTAGAGTGCTCATTACTATTGGAAGAAGTCCATTTCATTGTGTGTCAACTCTGATTGTTAGAGGTAGAACCAGAATCTGTTTCTTATAATTTCTGACTATGCCCTTTGGGTGTCAGTGGAAAAAACCCATTTCTTCTTCCATAATGACCTTCAAGTGTTTGATGGCAATGATCACACCAGATGACCATAGCCACATCCAACCTAGATTCCCCACATCCTCTTCCATCTACCTCTAATCCATTTACTACACAGCAGAAATAATCCTCTTAAACACAGTTAATTATGTCACATCTTGTTAAAAAAATCTCCCATAGTTCACAGTTTTTCATTACACTTAGATTAAAATTCAAACTCCTTTCTACTGCTCTGCAGCATTCAGTACCTGTTCACCTCTCAACCTCATCCTGATGCACTCTTGTTTTTGCTCACTCTAGTCTTGTCATGTCAGCTTTCTTTAAGTTTCTTGATAGTGCTAAGATTTTTCTCACTTGATGGTTCTCTATCTATCTATCTATCTATTTATCTAGTTTAAGCTCCTGAAACCCTACCTGGGATGAATCCAGTTTTTGCTTGTCTTGGGCAAGAAAATAGGTCTAGGACATATTTTTACAGCTTTGACATTCAAAGTGCCCTTGACAGTCAATCAGCATTCTATGACCACAAGCACAGGTCTGCATTTTGAAAGTTGAAATCAAATGAAGATGAGCTTGTGGAAAGATAGGAATTGGGGCTGGAGTGGGGATACTGTGAATCCAGAAATGCCTCTTCTCTTTCCAGTAGCAACTTACCTCCCTTCCTTCCGTCCTTAGTTATGTATTTCTAGCTTCACCTTTATCAGCTGTGAGATTTCCTTAACTTCTTTCATCTCAGTATGGTTTCCTCTATAAGGGAATATTATTATGATGACTAGCTCATAGGTTTACTGTATGTATTAAATGAGACATTTGTGATGCTCTTAGACCAGAATCTGGCATATGGTATTTCGTAAGTATTGGCTATTTTCTCTCAAAAGTCATTTAACACTCAAGATAAATTCACATTAATTGTTTAACTTCTAGTAAATAGAATTTAAATAATGTAAAACAACTGATTGTCTAGTTCATGTATTGGGTGCTTAATTTTTAGGAATATAAAATATTTATAAGAACTTCGATGGGTTTAATAATATTCTTCCTTTCCTTAACCTTATTCTTCTCACAAGGCAGTAAGTTCTATCACAAATTCTCTGATCACAGAGAGTTTTTGAGAAGTCAATCTTAGCTCTTGGGGAAAGCTTCCTATAAAATGCATCACATTAGATTCCATAAAAAACAAAACAAAACAAAACACAACAAAAAATGCATCACATTTATTGAGCACTTTGCAGTTCTCTCCCCCAATTCTCTCACTACTTCAGCTCATTTGAGCAAGAAAATATTCCTATGAAGTAGATAAGGAAGACCTTATCATTCCCATTTTACAGAAGGCAAAACTGAATAAGCTTGGAATCGTATCAGTTGGAAGGAAAATGAACTCACTATAGGACAAGCATATTGAGAAAACTGAGAAGAAAATTGAGACAAATTAACACTTTGCCTCCATTCCCTGTACTGTTCTAGTTAAATTACCTTGTTTCCTTTAGCTGCTGCAAACTTGGCTTTGTTAGTGCAGACCTGACCTGGATCTGTCCATGTTGTTGCATAGAGGGATGACCTCAATGTATCTGTAGAATCTACATGCCATACACTAAAGGCCATCCAGCAAATGCAGCAAATGGAAAATGCATTCCAGGTGCAGATCAAAACTGTCCCAGCAAGATAAATAACTGCAGTGGCGGGGACATTGGCTGTCCAGATACATGCTGAACATCTCTTTGAACTAAAAGCAGAGTGTTTGACCATTTCATGTCTTTCCCATCTGAAAATTTAATCTTCCACGGGGTGGAGGAAGTGATCTGGGTCACTGATTTGCTCAGCCAGATTCACACCAAAAAAAGACATCCTTTGGCTGAGGGGAAGTGATGGGAACCTTGGGAGAGGTGACAGAGTGAGGACTTAAAACTGGGCACTGACAGATGATAGAAAGGGGGAATTTCAAACAATTGAGAGAAAAAAGTCAGCTTGAATCCGTGGGATAAGCTTCAAAATGCAGGGTGACAATGGCTGGAAAATCTCTCCAAAGTGCAATTTTGCCTGTGCAAATTTTTCCAGCAATGGAGACCATGGAGAGGTAACCCGAGAAACCAGTGGGTTTAGCCAGGGAGCTCTGATGAAAGTCAGTGCAGAAGAGGCACCCAGAGAGATGGAAAGAAGGACTCAGCATCAAGAATGACATAGAAGAGGGGCTTCCCTGGTGGCGCAGTGGTTGGGAGTCCACCTGCCGATGCAGGGACATGGGTTCGTGCCCCGGTCCAGGAGAATCCCACGTGCCACAGAGCGGCTGGGCCCGTGAGCCATGGCCACTGAGCCTGCGCGTCCGGAGCCTGTGCTCCACAACGGGAGAGGCCACGGCAGTGAGGGGCCCGTGTACTGCAAAAAAAAAAAAAAAAAAAAAAAGAATGACATAGAAGAGATAGCTGGGAAATAAGACGACCGTGTCACAGAGGGTAAAATCACTAGGACCTGAGGGTTAAAATATGTCGAGAAAGCCTAACACTCATCTTCCAAAAGTTGATCTTTAGAAGATCATCTAAAAAATTCTAAAAGTTGTTTTTTTGAGGAGGCAGTAGATCTATGAAGGGATAAACTGGTTTTACGGTACTGATGGGGGAATTGGAGAGAACATTTAAGCCTGAAAAATGTGGAAGAGATCCTGATGAGGGGAAGGGGCATGAACCTCAAAATAGGAGAAGGAACTAGAAGACAGGGTCCCACCTCTCCACATGATCTCACATCTCGCGGTCTCCTCAGGTTCCCAGAGGATTTAGGAACAATATCCTTGAACGTTGCTAATGAACTTTGGGAGAATTCGTGGAGAAAGGTAAGAGTGGTGGAAGACTGGAGGGAGATAAACGTCATCCCAAATTTCAACAGAGGAGGAGCGAGGTTTCCATGAACGTCCAGATGGTGAGTTTGTTGTTGATCCCCAAATATTCCAGACTAGATTATTAAAGGAGTTCATTTGTGAACACATGGAAGAGGAACGTATGATCACAGGGGCACAGCTTGTGTTCAAGCATAAGTTGTAGCAGGTCAATTCCAATCCTTTCTTTTATAGTTATACACTGATAGACTAAGGAAGTGAATTTGTTGCTAGAATCTGGGAGGTCAGCTGGACACGTGAAAACACGTCACACAAAACGTCTTTGCACAGGATGGATAAACGTGGATTAGAAGACAATTAGTAATAGCAATAATAATAGAGCTGACATTTACTTGGTGTTTACTATATGTCAAACACTGTTAGGTCTTACTAACTGTTTGGTATTCTTTTGTGTCGGTCAGAGTTTCCCAGGAAACAGAACCAATAGGAGATTATCTATTTATCTATTTATCTATTTGTCTACCTATCTATCTATCCATCTATCCATCTATCTATCTATCTATCTATCCATCTAAATTATAAGAATTGGCTCACATAGTTATGGAGGCTGAGAAGTTCCACAACATTCTGTCTGCAAGCTGAAGAAGTAGGAAACCTGGTGGCATAATTCAGTCTGGTTTTGAAGGTCTAAGAATCTTGGTGCTGATGATATAAGTCACAGTCTGAACTGGAAGCACCATGTCTAAGAGCAGGAAAAGATGGGTGTCTCAGGTCAAGCAGAGAGAGCAAATTAGCCCTTCCTCCTCTGTTTTTGTTCTATTCACACTCTCAATGGATTGAATGATACCTATCCACATGGGTGAGGGTGATCTTTACTCAGTCTACTGATTGAAATGTTAATCTCTTCTAGAAACATCCTCACAGACATACCCCGAAATAATGTTTCACCTGTTATCTGGGCAACCCTTAGCCCAGTTAAGTTGACACGCAAAATTCACCGTCACATCTTTGAACTGTCAAACACAAAACAGACTGATGTCAACTTGAAGAGAGATCTCCAGTGAGTCCCAGCATTGTGTCCTTGACCTTAATCAAATCAGCACCATGATTCCTCTGTCTAAAGATTCCTCCCAGGAATGACAGAAAGCTGGATGGAAGGGAGAACAAACACTCTGGATGACAGTCAGAAATGGACAAAGAACTTGACAGGCAGGAATAGTGGACTGAATCTAACATGACAGAAAGTTCCAGGAGTAAACATTCAGGTAGTAGAAAAACCTTCCTGTTCCAGTGTAGAATAAGGGAGAAGTGGTTAAGTGGGTACTTAAATTTAAATGTTATAATTTCAGAAGATGGCACAGTTGAGTCAGAAATGGGATATTCCCCCGGCAAAAATTTTTAATGAGAGTTCAGGCCATATTAATAGAAGTATAGTGTTTGTAATTTGGGAGGTGATAATTCTCTGCTTAGCACTAATCGCTTCTTACCTAGAGTAGCTTGTTTGTGTTTTAGTGACATTACGGATAGGGATGGGGGTAACACTTTTTAATATCACTTCCCTCACTTCCCTGGTTTCCTTTAATGGTTTCATTATCATGCTTAAAAATAATATCCAAATTCCTTGCTGTGGCACTTCTGAATCTTTCTCCTCCCTTACCCACATCTACTACTTCATTCCATACTGCTTCTCCCCTAACTCATTAAATTCTGTTGCTCCAAACAGGCTAAGCGTGTTCTCACCTTAGGGCCTTTCCAATTACTATGTCCCCTACTTAAACACATTTTCCCCAGAAATTTCCTTGGTTCTATCCTTCACTTAATTCAGGTCTCTGCTTAATGTTATCTTCTAAAAAACAAAGACTTTTCTGACCTCTTTGTTTAAAGAAGGACTCTGTCATCTGTCCCTTTCCATGCTGTTTCATTTTTCACCAAAACATATAGCACACTTGCCATTATTCTACATGTTTATGTGTTTATTATCATCTGGGTCCTCATTAGAACATATGCTATAGGAGGGTGGAGACATAATGGTTTGGGTCACTCCTAGCACAATGCCTAATGTAGTGAAGACTCATAGTAACTGCTCAATAAAAACATGTATTGAATGATGAATAAATAATGAAATTGAGCATTCTATAGAACTTGTATTTCATAGAACACATTTTTGGCAAATGTTGCATAAGGTTTTTAGTGCTTTCTACTCTGGAAGTAAGGCAGAAGTTAAAGTAGGGAAATAGCAAAGATTTGGGGAATTTTTCTGATTTGTACCCATTGTTCCTGGGTTTAGTCCCCAATCCCATTTCTTAGATAGTCCTAAAATTCCCTTCTTAGGAATTCTTTCTTACTTTGGTCATAGAGGTAAGTCTTGCCCTTCTCTTTGGGACCCTCATAGTATGAAGGCACTGTTGCCTGCTATCTCTCATCTTCCTGCAGGTCTTCTGAGCCATGGCACTGAAAGGCGCGTTGTCCCCAGACCTGCTTTTCCCTGTCTGTGAGATTCTTCAGGAGTGAGTTCACTAGCTGATATTCCTCTGGAGAAGTGACAGATTACTGTCTAATTATTCTTGTGTAAGTAATGATCTTAAAGCTTCCAGTTTTATAATGTCAATAAGTTGCTTAAATACACATTTAAAAAATACAACTCTTTGATTGCAGGAAGATGGCTCTTGTGTGTGTTTCTTTCTCACAATATTTAACATAAAGCCTGGACAATAGCAAGGGTTGAGGATGTTTTTGCTGTTTCTCAGAATACTTGGGGATGGCTATCTTAGTTAAAAAGGTGATTCAAATATACTTAGGCTTCCCAGAGAGACCTGTTCACGAATGGGTCTTCATTCCAGAGACATTCTTTCATTCACTTAACAAATATTTACTGAATATCCCCATGTGTTTTCATGCCCTGGCCTTTGCACATCCTGACTTGTGGCCTGTCTTCATACTTTCTCTTCCTATTGGCTTGGCAAGAAAAAGACCATTCTTTTCTTTTGTTTGTTTGAACATTACAAGACACTTGTTTTATATAGTATATAAATTTCTCAACGTACATAAAATAAAATACTGTAGTTATATTAAACAACCAGTAAGAAGTACAACCACATAGACCCTACTGCAGCCCAGTTCTTCATAACCACTGTGATGATTTCTATACAATCCTCAGAAAACCTGTAGCAAAAACGAAGATTGAAAACTGATTTCTGAAATGTTTGTGTTATGCCTTTTATTTAGGTGCTTACTTTATTCTTTTTAGTATTTTTGAAACAATTTTACTTTTTTAAATTTTAAATTTGTTTTATTATATATATATTTATTGAAGTATAGTTGATTTACTATGTTGTGTTAGTTTCAGGTGTACAGCAAAGGGATTCAGATATAGATAGATATATTTTCTTTTTCAGATTCTTTTCCATTCTAAATTATTACAAGATATTGTATATAGTTCCCTGTGCTATACAGTAGGTCCTTATTGTTTATTTTATATACAGTAGTGTGTATCTGTTAATCCCACACTCCTAATTTATCTCTCCTCCCTCCCAAGAAAGGGGCTATTCTTTTTTTTTTTGCGGGACTCGGGCCTGTCACTGTTGTGGCTTCTCCTATTGCGGAGCACAGGCTCCGGACGCGCAGGCTCAGCGGCCATGGCTCACGGGCCCAGCTGCTCCATGGCATGTGGGATCTTCCCGGACTGGGGCACGAACCCGTGTCCCCTGCATCGGCAGGCGGACTCTCAACCACTGTGCCACCAGGGAAGCCCAGGGCTATTCTTAAAGAATCACATTTTGTTTTACTCACTGTTCCATTGAACACTGCCCAGAGAAGATGTGATTTAAGTTACAGAAAAGTAATTACTGATCTCAGAAATTACTAAGCATGTTTTTTCCTAATCGTCTGGTCTCATCTATTGGTGTCAGTTTGGCTGAGAAACATTTATTGTCAATCACCAGTAATTAACTTCTACAGTGCTCTTATCACCCGTGGGTAGAGCTAGGTGCTGGAGTTAGACTGAAGGGCTCAAATCCTATTTTGGCTGTTCACTGACTATGTGGCCTTAATCAAGTTACTTTCTCTGTTTTTTTTCAATTCTCTTATCTGTAAGAAGTAAGAAAGTGATAAAACTTCTCTCAAAAGGGTGTTAGGAAAATGGAAGGGGATAGAACATAGGAAGTACCTGACAAGGGTAAGTGTAGCAATTGGTATTGCTCTTGGCTTTTTGGAGCAATATGATATCACCTGGGTGCTGATCAGATGCAGTGGGAGATGGTTTCTGATAGAAAAAACAAAAAAAGATCTTCATGGTACAGCCACTTTGGAAGAGAGTTTGGCTGTTTCTTACAAAACTAAAATACTTTTATCATACCGTCCAGTGATCATTCTCCTTGGCATTTACCCAAAGAGTTGAAAATTTATGTCCACACAAAAACCTGTACATGAGTGTTTATAGCAGCCTTATTCATAATTGCCAAGACTTGGAAGCAACCAAGATGTCCTTCAGTAGATGACTGGATAGACACTGTGGTACAACCAGACAATGAGATATTATTCAGTGTTAAAGAAAAGTGACCTCTCAAGTTGTGAAAAGACAGGGAGGGACCTTAACTGGCTATCACTAAGTGAAAGAAGCCGATTTGAAAGGGCTTCATACTGTAAATTCCCACTATATGACATTCTGAAAAAGGTAAGACTATGGAGACAGTGAAAAGGTCATTGGTTGTCAGGGGTTGGGGGAGGGATGGGTAGGTGGAGCACAGAGGATTTTTAGGGCAGTGAAAATACTCTGTATAATGTATGCAAGGATGGCTACATGTCATTATACATCTGGCCAAACCCACAGAATATAGAACACCAAGAATGAACCATGATGTAAACTACTGACTTTGGGTGATTCTGATGGGTCAATGTGGGTTCATCAATTATAACAAATGCACAATTCTGTTGAAGGATGTTGGTAATGGCGGAGGCTATGCATGTCTGGGGACAGGGGTTATATAGGAAAAATCTCTACCCTCCCCTCAATTTCGCTGTTAATGTAAAACTGCTCTATAAAAGTCTTCATAAAAAAATCTTCCAAGTATGGTCAACTTACTTTTTCATGGTCCTAAATAGAAAGGCACCCAAGACAAGACTATTGAGAACTCTTTCTACAGCATCAAACCCCACATGATTTACTATTATTTTACCGTGTGTGTGTGTGTGTGTGTGTGTGTGTGTGTGTGTGTGTGTGTTGAGGAGGAGAATACTTTCCTGACCTCCTCATTCTTTAGAGTCTTTATCCAACTAATCCAGAAGGTATGTTGGTCCCAAGCAACAGGAACACATTGGAAATGAAGCCTCAGGGATTGGAAGGATCCTACATATTCAGTAATTTGTTCAGCCATCTCTTCCTTCCTTCCCTCATTATTTCATTCATGATTGATGGATAACAACTCGGTGTTGGACACTGGAGTCCCCTCCTCAGGTTCCCACACGTGTATAAGTAGCTCACAGACCATTTAACATGGCACACATGCCTTGTCCCTTGCCATCACCCACTGCTCGGTACCTCAGCCCTTCCAGATGTACAGCACTACTTTGAACTTTATTCTGTGGGCAAGAGAAACTATTCTAGATTTTAAGCAAAGAAGTGATTTCAAAAAATTTAATGGGGAAGGAAATGGGACTGACACAGGAGACAGGAAGACAGACAAGTCCCAGTTTCAAAGCCTGGTTCTTTTGCTTCACAATTGAGTAGACTTAGTCTTATTGCCTCTCAGTTTCCCTGTCTTTAAAATGGGGGTCACCAACTCTCTCTCACATGATCACTACTTGAATTCAGTGAGAAAACAACACACGAGAAGGGGACTGCAGTGCCTGGCACGGCTGAGATGTGCAATAATGACTTCATAACCTCTTCTCCTTGTAACACTTTATATTTGTGTTTTTTTTTTTTTTTTTCTTTTTGGCTGTGCCACGAGGCTGGCGGGATCTTAATTCCTCAACCAGGGATTGAAACTGGGCCCTTGGCAGTGAAAACAAGGAGTCCTAACCACTGGACCACCAGGGAATTCCCAACACTTTATATTTTGATTTAGGATAATAGATGAGAAGTGGGCTTCCCTGTGGTTCACAAGAGAACAAAGTGGCTTTATTGCAGCTAATCTTCCAAGAAGACAGAACCAATCATGTTCTCATAGCCTCTGATCCTTGACTCTTTCTTTCTTTCTTTTGGTTGAGGGAGGATTTGGTCAGGATGTGGAATCCTGTGGTTCATTTAGCATTTGAAAAACACTCAAAGAGGGTACAGCTAGCCCTGGAAGAGGGGCCAGGAGGGCAGGGAAAACACAAGGAAGAGCCAGGACTCTGAGCCCTGGCACTCCACGGCCGCAAATTCCAGCTGCAGCCCTGTTCTTGGCCTGGCCCCATCTGCCCATCTATAATTAAAGCCGTGTCTACAGTTAGGCAGATTATAAGGGGAGAGAAGAAGGATGTCAGCAAGTCATAATTTCCAGAATCAAAGCTCTTTTCCCCCCATCTTTTTTCCCTCCCTCTTCTGAATTTGGCAGCAGGATCCCTCAAAAGTAGGCCATGATGTCCTTTCCTAAAGTTCACTGTGAGTGGGCAAGCAGGGCCCCATAGGCTGCCAAGGCCTTGATTCTGATT
The DNA here is from genome assembly GCF_025265405.1 of Mesoplodon densirostris. Taxonomy (NCBI): domain Eukaryota; kingdom Metazoa; phylum Chordata; class Mammalia; order Artiodactyla; family Ziphiidae; genus Mesoplodon; species Mesoplodon densirostris. The sequence goes on along the minus strand of NC_082676.1, from coordinate 20,843,175 downwards.
CTTGCAGGCAATGGGCAGGGAGCTTTCTTGAACTTTCCTTGAACACTCACCTCTGGCCAGGGAGGCAAACATTTGTCATGGAAGATTTTTCTTTCTTTTCTTTTTCTTCTTTCTAAACAAGAGGTCATAATAAATAAGGAATCATTTGCAAACGTCTGCATATCCAGCCCAATTTTATTTTTAATTGTAAAGGGCATATGTGCTGATGTGTTTTTGATGTAGGAAATTGGTATAGATGTCAAGCTGGAAGGGTCTTTTCTTTTAGGGTCCTGGGGTTTGAAGGTTGTCTTGGAACCATCAACCTCAGTCCTTCAGTTACAGGGTTCACGGAAGGAGAACTTTTCAGAGACGGAATGCATGAAAAGTATTGGATCTGGGCTGGGACTCTATTGTTAATATTATTTTCATAAAAATAACCATGGGCCTGACCTGGCATTGAGGTAGGAGATAGATGGGCCCCTGGGCCGGACAGCTGATATTTGTAAGTGGAGTAAAACGGAAGTTTTGTTCTCACCCAGACACTCCAAGGACAAAGCTAGTGGCAGAAGCTGAGCTCTGCTGAAGTAAAGAGATAAGATGACCACTCCTGAAGTCAAGGAAAACTTCCCTGTCTGCACACACACAGGAAGGCTCCTTGGGGGTCAAAGAGGGAGGAGACGCCACCCCATCATATGTGTGGACCTGCACCCACAGGTCTCTGTGGTGGGATACATCTTATGGAAAGTTGCGCACACATGTTGGGGAGCGTCCTAGGACAGGTCAGGTGTGAAAAAAGACACAGGATAATTGGCCAAAGGCAAACAAAGACCTGGGAGCACTGTCCTATATAAGCGATTTAAATCACCTCTTTACTACACTCCTCATTAGAGAGGACGCCCATACTCTTTCTGTCTGGGTGTGTATTTCTGCCTTGCTTCTGTCTTAAATAAAACTGCTTCTCGGGCTTCCCTGGTGGCGCAGTGGTTGAGAATCTGCCTGCTAATGCAGGGGACACGAGTTCAAGCCGTGGTCCGGGAAGATCCCACATGCCGCGGAGCAACTAGGCCCGTGAGCCACAACTACTGAGCCTGCACGTCTGGAGCCTGTGCTCCGCAAAAAGAGAGGCCACAACAGTGAGAGGCCCGTGCACCGCAATGAAGAGTGGCCCCCTCGCCACAACTAGAGAAAGCCCTTGCACAGAAACGAAGACCCAACACAGCAAAAATAAATAAATAAATTAATAAACTCCTCCCCCCAACATCTTAAAAAAACCCAAAAAACTGCTTCTCTGGGTGCTCTCCCACATGTTGTGCTGTGTCTCTAATAATAAATTTTGTGCTGTTTTTACAGTTTTTGCCTCCTTGAAACATTCTTGCTTTCGATGGGGGGTAAGAGCCAGGGGAACCTTGCTTTTAGCCTCTAGCCCATGGTGGTCTAGTGGCTAGGATTTCTGTTTCCTTGACTGAAGCTGAGAGACCGTCAAGAGAGAGACGGCCTTCAGGATGCCCAAGCAGCGGGCCAAAGAAGGGCCAAAGTCACCACACCAGGGGCTGTAAGGCTGAGCCAACTCCTTACCTGGAGTGTTACTTTTTCTGTCAGGACACTCTGCATGCTTGCCATGTATCTCTGACATCATTAAGGTGAAGACAGGGACATAAAAGTTATAAAGCAAGTTTTGAGAGAAATTTGGAGGGTAAATAGATATTCTATGAATTGTGGAGGTTTCCTTCACTAAAGTACGAGTCTAGCCCAAGAACTGTATGTCAACCTCTTCTCCCACATTCTGATTGATTAGTAGTGGCTACCTGAATGGGATCGTTTAAGGATGTCTGCTTTGGAGATGGGTGAGGGCAGAAATGGCTCATGTGCTCTGTTGCAACCTGAGTGAGTCCCCAAGTGCAGGCTGGGCTGCTTCCTGATGCTTGTGGGGTCTCCACTCCAACCAGGGACAACCTTCTTACTGTTGCTTGCTTGTCTTCTTCCTCTTCTTTTCTTCCTCCCCCTGTCCCCACTTCTTCCTCCTCTCCCCCTCCCCCTCCCCTCCTCTTCCTCCCCCTTCCCCCTCTTCTTCCTCCCATCCCCCACCCCATCCCCTCTCCCTCCCCTCTCTTCTTCCCCCCTTCCCCCTCTTCTTCCTCCTGTCCCCCTCCCCCTCCCTTCCCCCTCTCTTCCTCCTCCCCCTTCTTCCTCCCATCCCCCTCCTCCTCCCCCTCCCCTTTCTTCCCTTTCTTCTATTGCTCCTTTTCTCCCTTTCTTATCCTAGAAAAGAAACTCACTTTGTGCCAAACACTGCTAAGTCCCTTTACATACATCATCTTATTTAATCTTCAAACAACCCTTAGAATTATAGTAATTCCATTTTTAAATATTGAAGAACAGAAGCACAAAGGGACCTGCCAAGGTGACACAGTGTCAGAGCAGGAAGGGGCACCAGCACTCCGTAGCTGTAGCTTTTGCTCACCTTCACGATGTCTGTGGTCCTGCCACTGTCCTCTCCCCACCCCCAAGGCTGTTTTGCTCCTGCTGCCCCACAGCTGTCAGCAGTGTTTTTCGTTCTTGAGTCATGAAAGATTGAGCTGGTCCATGAGAACTGTGGGAGTGGAGGTTTGATATTATTATTTTTTAATTAAACAAAATTTTCCCCTCTTCTGTCTTCTTTGCTTCTATTTAAACAGTCCTGCAAAAGGTAGCGTTTTGATCATATTAGCCTTCTGGTGGGAGCTTCCAAGAAGAATATTCTGGAGCGGCATCTGAGCATCTGACTGGTCAGCACAGCTGTATGATGATGTTAACCAGAGCTACTAGAGTGTGGATTCCCAAAGTTCAATCCCTTGGGGGAGAGTTGGAGGAGGGAGCTGGGAGAGAGCTGGTATTTCAGCTGATCTCTTCCAGGCTCTGCTGGTGGGCTGGAGCAGCTGCCCTTACATAAGTTTGCCCTGTGTCAGGGTAGATTTTGGACCAGGAATGGACAGGCTCAGGGCTCTACCAGATGAGGAGAAGGGCAAACTGCCTAAGCTCAGTTCTCTAGAGACCTCATGGCAAGAGATGTCCTATCCCACCAGATTCTGTGTTGGCCGATGGCCCTGGCCCCTCCTGGACTGCAGCTTAATTTCCAGATGTCTCAGGTGGAGCTAAGTGACTGCTGTTTTCCTTCAAGGCCAGAGGGAACATATGTGTCCTTTCCAACATTCTGATTTGTAAGGGGGACCAGCCCAGCATCTAAGCCACGTGTCATGGTGCCAGGACACGTACATTCCTATCTCTACTTTCTCAATTGGCAGGATGGCAAAGTGCCTCTCCAGAAGCAAGATTAAAATGAGAAGGGGCTGTAGGACAAGGGGGCAGGAACGATGCTAAGTAACTTACAAGATATGCATCTCAGAGCCTCATTGTTTATTTACTTGTTTGTATGTTTGATTATTTTGTTTTGATTTTTAACCACATATCAATTATTTTTTTGCCAGTATTCTAGCTCCAAGAAGGTAGGTTAATAGAGAAGAAACCATTACTTTCCTGTTTTCTGACTCTATCTAGTGGTTCTTTATCTTAAATGCATATTGGTAATATTCTAAGAGAGATTTAAAGAATATTGATGCCTGGGTCCATCCCTAGAGATTCTGATTTAACTGTCTAGGTTGAAGATTTTGCATCATGATTTAAAAGCTCCACGAGTGATTCTAAGGTTCAGGTAAGTTAGAGAACCCCTAGTCTCTATGGCACCTGATATTTGAATGCAGGCAGAAAGTTTAGGAATCATAACAATAACCTAAATAGATAACCTGTCTTGAATATTCATGTGGCACGCATTGTGTGAGGTCCTTTGTCTCCATCGTCCCAATGACTTTTTTATTTTAAAAAATGTGTATCTGAATCAACTGGAGGGCTTGTTAAAACACAGGGGTCTGGTCCTCACCTCCAGGGTTTCTGATTCAGTAACCGTGGCAGCAGGCATCACAATTATCTTCCTTCCTGGTATTCATGCTCTTGTGTAATCCCCTCCCCTTGAGTGTGAACTGATCTTATTGACTTGCTTTTAAAGAATAGAATATGGTGAAAGAGATGGGATGCCACTTCTGCAATAAAGTTATAAAAAATGTTGTGGTTTCTATCACTCTCTCTTGCCCTCTCTTACGTCACTCACCCTGGGAGAGGAAGCTGCCATGAGGCAGCCCTGGGATGAGGTCCATATGGCAAGCGTGGCTAGGTTTCTGACACACAGAAAGTGAGCTATAAATGCTTGATGTTTTTACCTGCTAAGTTTTGGGGTTATTTGTTAAGCAGTGGGTCAGGGTGGGGCCTGGGAATCTGCATTGCTAATACACTCCTAGGTGATGCTGATGATGCCAGTCTGAGGATCACACTTTGAGAACTGCTGCCTGACACCAATAAGAAGAAGATATTATTACTATACCCATTACACAGATGGAGAAACTGCATTAAAAGTTTTAAGTAACTTGCTCAAGGTCACATACAAGAGTAGTGATGCTGGGATTCAAAGGCAGGAAATCTTACCCCCACATCCTATGCTTATATCTGCTTTGCTATGCTACCTCCTCTTCTCATTGTGAAGTATGTCTGTTGTGTTGATTATATTGATTGAATTGTACCTAATGGTGATGATTACCAATGGGAAACTTTGATTTGGGTCTTTGTTGGTGATTATAATTGAAATGCCTTTCCTCCAGGGCACAAATGTTCTCCAAAATTGGGATTAAGGCTGGAGTGAACCCAAGGACAAGTTTACCTTTTGATAGAGAAGTTCTCAAAGTTTAGTGTGCATCAGAATCACTTGGAAGGCTTGTTAAAATGCAGATGGATTGGAGCCATCTTAAGTGTTTCTGTCATAGCAAGGATGGGGGTAGAACCTGAGAATTTGCATTTCTAACAAGTTCCCAGTCAGTGGATCCAGGGATCACCAGGGACTACACTTAGAGAAGCACTGCTTGATCAATGGGCCATGATGCTTACAGCATGTCATAAGGGTTCTTTAGGCTGAATCCTCTGAGCTGTTTAGTGCAGAGAAAGAGCAGGCAAATGCAGATCTCTGTGTGCTCCCCACATCCCGCAGTGCATATTTCGATCCCATGTGCCTTTCTGCTGTGGCTGAGACATATAGTTGTAGGAACCATGTTGCTGGGCTCTTTCTGCACATCCCATGCATTCCAGGGCGAGCTCAGATTCCATTCAAATGATTGAGGACAGAGTGTGGTCTTGCACAGCCAACTGTGCTGCTTTGAGGGAGGTGTTGCTATTTTGGTTCGGTCTTAAGAAGCTGAATTGAGACCACTGGCATATGACTGCTCAGGCATGCCTATCCACATTACTTGTTGTTACAGACAAGCTGGCCAGGTGGAGGTGATGGATGCAGGTGAAGCCAAGATCAACCAAGCCAAACTACAGAACAACTGTTTCACATTGTGGATGCCAAGCAGCATTTCCCTTGCCAATGGGACCTGTGGTTTTCTTTATTTTTTCTCCATTTCTGATTATCCCCTTCACTCAGTCTGCTGCTCTGGGGCCAATTCTAGCCTGACCAGGGTGGGGCTCAGGGTACCAGCATGTGACGGTTGAGCCTTGGCCGTACTGGAATGTAGAACTGGTTCAAAGCATGGGGTGAGGAGACCTCACCTTCCCTTGCACCAGCAGTGAACATGTGTAAGAGCCACAGCTGGCAGGCTAACGTGAGGATGCCAACAAAAATTTGCCTGTTGTACTACATCAACACTTCCAGGGAACCTACAGTGGATATTAAGTTGCATTTTTGAATGATCTTTAACAAATACACAGCCAGCCTTCTATACCACTAACAGACCAGTGGTCATGTAGGTTTGAGAGGAGAAGCTATGGTAATTTTTCATACCATTCTTACCTTGTCCTCCTGCCTTGTGGACAAAATATTCTCTCCATCCCATTAACTTTGGGTCTATGATGTGACTTACTTTGCCCAATGACCTGTTGGCTACGTCTGAGCAGAAGCTTTTAGAGCCATTGAAAGTTTCCACTGTCCTTATTCTGTCTCTCCACCATGAGACCAGCATGCAGCAACCAAATAGAGATTGCTCCTTCAGCTTGATTCCATAATAATCAGACCTGAAACTTACCCACAGTTTGGAACAGAGTCTCAGAACTATAGTTGAGCCATGGCTAATGTGTAATATGAGTGACAAATATTTGTTTTCTAAGCTAGGACCTGGAGGTTGCTTATTACGTAGCAAAAAAGCTAGAAAAATCTGTCTTACACAGAGGCAAAGCCAGATCCTAGAGCTTTCACCCAACTTCCCAAGGATCAGGTGTTTCAAGTACAGAGCTGAACTTTGTTTTATTAATTCAGAAACAATTACTGGAGTGACCTCATTGAAATGCGACCTAAACATAAAGAGTAAAAATTTTAAATCTTCAGAGAAAATATAGAAGAATATTTAGCAGTAGTAAAAGTTTTCATAAAAATAGGAAAGATTGATAAATTGAGTAAGATGAAAGAAGAGCTTTGTATAACAAAGTCACATAAGCAGAAAGAAAAGAAGCCTCAGGGATGGAGAAGGTATTTTATATTTAAATGTATGTATAACATATGAAGGATTTCATATATAATGAAATCCGAATATATAATGAATTCCTGCAAATCAATAAGACAAAGCAATAAGAAAAAGGACAAGACTATAATCAGAAATTCACAGATGAGATAACAAGAATGGTCCAAAACATGTACAATATGTCTAGTAATTAGAAGAATTTGAACTTCAATGAGACGTCATTTAACAGCCATCAGACTTGCAAAATTTAAACGTCTGACAATATCATGTGTAGGTGAAACTGTACTCTGTGCCAGTGATAAAAAAGGCTATGATATAAACCTTGTTCTTGAGGGACTTAGCACTGACTGGAGAAAGCAGCTGTATGAAGAGATGGCTGTAAAACCTGTGATCACTGCAGTGATGGCACATGTTACAGTAGAATCTGAGAAGGGATCCCAACTCACTAAGTCCATGAGAGTCAAGTAAGGCCTCACCGAGGAAGTCACACTAAAGGGCAAAAGAGCATGCTAGACAGAGGGACACCTGGGCAAAAGCACTGGAGACTGAAAGGGAATAGAAAAGATAAGGGAAAATGGTATGGAATTGAAACAGAAATAAGTCAGAGAAAGACCAATACTGTATAATATCACTTATACATGGAATCTAAAAAAGTTGAACTCAGGAGGGGAGGAACCTTCAAGATGGAGGAGGAATAAGAGGTGGAGATCACCTTCCTCCACACAAATACATCAGAAATACATCTACATGTGGAAAAACTCCTACAGAACACCTACTGTACATTGGCAGAAGACCTCAGACTTCCCAAAAGGCAAGAAACTCTCCACATGCATGGGTAAGGCAAAAGGAAAAGAAAAAACAGAGACAAAAGAATAGGGACAGGACCTGCACCTCTGGGAGGGAGCTGTTAGGGAGGAAAGGATTCCACACACTAGGAAGCCCCTTCACTGGTGGAGATGGGGGGTGGCAGAGGGGGAAAACATCAGAGCCATGGAGGAGAGCGCAGCAACAGGGGTGCAGAGGGCAAAGCAGAGAGATTCCCACACAGAGGATTGGTGCCGACCAGCACTCACCAGCTTGTCTGCTCACCCGTGGCTGGGATGGGTGGGGGCTGGGAGCTGAGGCTCGGATCCCAGGGAGAGGACTGGTGTTAGCTGCGTGAACACAGCCTGAAGGGGGCTAGTGCACCACAGCTAGCTGGGAGGGAATCCGGGAAAAAGTCTGGACCTGCTGAAGAAGCAAGAGACCATTGTTTTGGGTGTGAGAGGAGAGGGGATTCAGAGCACCGACTAAGCGAGCTCCAGAGACAGGCTCAAGCCGAGGCTATCAGCTTGGAACCCAGAGACGGGCATGAAACACTAAGGCTGCTGCTGTAGCCACCAAGAAGCCTGTGTGCAAGCACAGGTCACTACCCACACCCCTCCGGGAGCCTGTGCAGCCACCAGGGTGAGGGTCCTGTGGTCCAGGGACAAGTTCCCTGGGAGAACACATGGTGCATCTCAGGCTGTTGCAACATCATGCTGGCCTCTGCCGCCACAGGCTTGCCCTGCATTCCAATTATAATTACCATAACCCCTTCCTCTCCCTGGCCTTTAGAGCAAAAGACCCCTAATGCTTTAACCCCATCCTGTCTGGGTGGGAATAGATGCCTGAGGGCAACCTACATGCAGAGGTGGGGCCAAAACCAAAGCTGAGCCCCAGGAGCTGTGAGAACAAAGAAGAGAAAGGGAAATCTCTCCCAGCAGCCTCAGGAGCAGTGGACTAAATCCCCACAATCAACGTGATGTACCCTGCATCTGTGGAATACATGAATAGACAACGAATCATCCCAAAATTAAGGTGGTGGACTTTGGGAGCAACTGTAGACTTGAGGTTTGCTGTCTGCAACTGATTTGTTTCTGATTTTTATGTTTATCTTAGTTTAGTGTATAGCACTTGTTATCATTGGTGGATTTTTTATTGGTTTGCTCTCTTCTTTTTTAAAAATTATTCTTATATTTTAATTTTAATAACTTTAAAAATTATTATTTTTTCCCTTTCTTTCTTTCCTTTTTTTCCCTCCCTTTTCTTCTGGGCCATGTGGCTGACAGGGTCTTGGTATTCCAGACTGGTGTCAGGCCTCAGCCTCTGAGGTGGGAAAGCCAAGTTCAGGACATTGGTCCACCAGAGACCTCCTGGCCCCATGTAATATCAAATGGCAAGAGTCCTGCCAGAGACCTCTGTCTTAACACTAAGACCCAGCTTGACTCAACGACAAGTAAGTTACAGTGCTGGACACCCTATGCCAAACAACTAGCAAGACAGGAACACAGCCCCACCCATTAGTAGAGGGGCAGCCTAAAATCATACTAAGTTCACAGACATCCCAAAGCACAAAACCGGACACAGCCCTGCCCACCAGATAGACAAGATCCAGCCCCATCAACCAGAACACAGGCCCAAGTCCCTTCCACCAGGAAGCCTACACAACCCACTGAACCAACCTCACCCACTGGGGGCAGACACCAAAAACAATGGAAACTATGAACCTGCAGCCTGCAAAAAGGAGACTCCAAACACAGTAAGTTAAACAAAATGAGAAGAGAGAGAAATAGGCAACAGGTGAAGGAGCAAGGTAAAAACCCACCAGACCAAACAAATGAAGAGGAAATAGGCAGCCTACCTGAAAAAGAATTCAGAGTAATGATAGTAAAGAGGATCCAAAATCTTGAAAATAGAATGGAGAAAATACAAGAAACATTTAACAAGTACCTAGAAGAACTGAAGAGCAAATAAACAATGATGAATAACACAATAAATGAAATTAAAAATTCTCTAGAAGGAATCAGTAGCAGAATAACTGAGGGAGAAGAACAGATAAGTGACTTGGAAGACAAAATAGTGGAAATAACTACTACAGAGAAAAATAAAGAACAAAGAATGAAAAGAATTGAGGACAGTCTCAGTGAACTCTGGGACAACATTAAAAATGCAGCAACATTCAAATTATAGAGGTCCCAGAAGAAGAAGAGAAAAAGAAAGGGACTGAGAAAATATTTGAAGAGACTATAGTTGGAAACTTCCCTAACGTGGGAAAGGAAATAGTCAGTCAAATCCAGAAAGTGCAGAGAGTCCCATACAGGATAAATCCAAAGAGAAACATGCCAAGACACATATAAATCAAATTATCAAAAATTAAATACAAAGAAAAAATATTAAAAACAGCAAGGGAAAAGCAACAAATAACATACAAGGGAATCCCCATAAGGCTAACAGCTGATCTTTCAGCAGAAACTCTGCAAGCCAGAAGGGGTTGGCAGGACATATTTAAAGTGATGAAATGGAAAAATGTACAGCCAAGATTACCCAGGAAGGATCTCATTCAGATTCAGTGGAGAAATTAAAAGCTTTACAGACAAGCAAAAGCTAGGAGAATTCAACACCACCAAACCAGCTTTACAACAAATATTAAAGGAACTTCTCCAGACAGGAAACACAAGAGAAGGAAAAGACCTACAATAACAAACCCATAACAATTAAGAAAATGGTAATAGGAACATACATATCAATAATTACCTTAAATATAAATGGATTAAATGCTCCAACCAAAAGACATTGACTGGCTGAATGGATACAAAAATAAGACCCATTTATATGCTGCTACAAGAGACCCACTTCAGACCTAGGGATGCATACAGACTGAAAGTGAGGGGATGAAAAAAGGTATTCCATGCAAATGGAAATCAAAAGAAAGCTGAAGTAGCAATTCTCATATCAAACAAAGAGACTTTAAAATAAAGACAATGACAAGAGACAAAGAAGGACACTACGTAATGATCAAGGGATCAATCCAAGAAGAAGATATAACAATTGTAAATATTTATTTACCCAACATAGGAGCACTTCAATACATAAGGCAAACGTTAACAGCCATAAAAGGGGAAATCAACAGTAACACAATCATAGTACGGGACTTTAACACCACACTTTCACCAATGGACAGATCATCCAAAATGAAAATAAATAAGGAAACACAAGCTTTAAATGATACATTAAACAAGATAGACTTAATTGATATTGATAGGACACTCCACCCAAAAACAACAGAATAAACCTTCTTCTCAAGTCCTCATGGAACATTCTCCAGGATAGATCATACCTTGGGTCACAAATCGAGCCTTGGTAAATTTAAGAAAATTGAAATCGTATCAAGTATCTTTTCCGACCACAGTGCTATGAGACTAGATATCAATTACAGAAAAAAAAGGTAAAAAATACAAACACATGTAGACTAAACAATATGCTACTAAATAGCCAAGAGATCATGAAGAAATCAGAGAAGAAATCAATAAATACCTAGAAACAAATGACAATACAAGCATGACAACCCAAAACCTATGGGATGCAGCAAAAGCAGTTCTAAGAGGGAAGTTTATAGCAATATAATCTTACCTAAAGAAAGAAGGAAAATCTCAAATAAACAACCTAACCTCACACCTAAAGCAATTAGAGAGAGAAGAACAAAAAAACCCCAAAATTAGCAGAAGAAAAGAAATCACAAAGATCAGATCAGAAATAAATGAAACAGAAATGAAGGAAACAATAAAAAAGATCAATAAAACTAAAAGCTGGTTCTTTGAGAAGATAAGCAAAATTGATAAACCATTAGCCAGACTCAATAAGAGAAAAAGGCAGAAGACTCAAATCAGTAGAATTAGAACTGAAAAAGGAGAAGTAAAAACTGACTCTGCAGAAATACAAAGGATCATGAGAGATTACTACAGTCAACTGTATGGCAATAAAATGGAGAACCTGGGAAAAATGGACAAATTCTTAGAAAAGCACAACCTTCTGAGACTGAACCAGGAAGAAATGGAAATTATGAACAGACCAATCACAAGCACTGAAATTGAAACTGTGATTAAAAATCTTCCAACAAACAAAAGCCCTGGACCTGATGTCTCACAGGCAAATTCTATCAAATATTTAGAGAAGAGCTAACACCTATCCTTGTCAAAACTCTTCCAAAATATAGCAGAGGGAGGAACACTCCCCAAATCATTGTATGAGGCCACCATCACCCTGATACCAAAAGCAGAAAAAGATGTCACCAAAAAAGAAAACTATAGGCCAATATCACTGATGAACATAGATGCAAAAATCCTCAATAAAATATTAGCAAACAGAATCCAACAGCACATGAAAAAATCATACACCATTATCAAGTGGGGTTTATCCCAGGAATGCAAGGATTCTTCAATATACGCAAATCAATCAATGTGATATACCGCATTAACAAACTGAAGGATAAAAATCATATAATAATCTCAATAGATGCAGAAAAAGCTTTCAACAAAATTCAACACCCCTGTATGATAAAAACCCTCCAGAAAGTAGTCATAGAGGGAACTTAACTCAACATAATAAAGGCCATATATGACAAACCCACAGTCAACATTGTTCTCAATGGTGAGAAATTGAAACCATTTCCACTAAGATCAGGAACAAGAAAAGGCTGCCCACTCTCACCTCTATTATTCAACATAGTTTTGGAAGTTTTAGCCACAGCAATCAGAGAAGAAAAAGAAATAAAAGAATCCAAATCGTAAAAGAAATAAAACTGTCACTGTTTGCAGATGACATGGTACTATACATACAGAATCCTAAAGATGCTACCAGAAAACTACTAGAGCTAATCAATGAATTTGGTAAAATAGTAGGCTACAAAATTAATGCACAGAAATCTCTTGCATTCCCATACACTAATGATGAAAAATCTGAAAGAGAAATTAAGGAAACACTCCCATTTACCACTGCAACAAAACGAATAAAATCCCTAGGAATAAACCTACCTAAGGAGACAAAAACCTGTATGCAGCAAACTATAAGACACTGATGAAAGAAATTAAAGATGACACAAACAGATGGAGAGATATACCATGTTCTTGGATTGGAAGAATCAACATTGTGAAAATGATTATACTACACAAAGCAATCTACAGATTCAATGCAATCACTATCAAACTACCACTGGCATTTTTCACAGAACTAGAACAAAAAATTTCACAATTTGTATGGAAACAAAAAAAGACCCCGAATAGCCAAAGCAATTTTGAGAAATAAAAATGGAGCTGGAGGAATCAGGCTCCCTGATTTCAGACTATACTACAAAGCTACAGTAATCAAGACAATATGGTACTGGCACAAAAACAGAAATATAGATCAATGGAACAGGATAGAAAGCCCACAGGTAAACCCATGCACCTATGGTCACCTTATCTTTGATAAAGGAGGCAATAGTATACAATGGAGAAAAGGCAGCCTCTTCAATAAGTTGTGCTGGGAAAACTGGACAGCTACTTGTAAAAGAATGAAATTAGAACACTCCCTAAAACCATACACAAAACTAAACTCAAAATGGATTAAAGACCTAAATGTAAGGCCAGACACTATAAAACTCTTAGAGGAAAACATAGGCAGAACACTCTATGACATAAATCACAGCAAGATCCTTTTTGACCCACCTTCTAGAGAAATGGAAATAAAAACAAAAATAAACAAATGGACCTCATGAAACTTAAAAGCTTTTGCACAGCAAAGGAAACCATAAACAAGATGAAAAGACAGCCCTCAGAATGGGAGAACATATTTGCAAATGAAGAAACTGACAAAGGGTTAATCTCCAAAATATACAAGGAGCTCATGCAGCTCAATATCAGAAAAGCAAACTCAATCCTAAAACGGACAGAAGACCTAAATAGACATTTCTCCAAAGCATATATAAAGATTGCCAACAAACACTTGAAAGGATGCTCAACATCACTAATAATTAGATAACTGCAAATCAAAACTGCAGTGAGGCTATCTCCTCACACCAGTCAGAAAGGCCATCATCAAAAAATCTACAAACAATAAATGCTGGAGTGGGTGTAGAGAAAAGGGAACCCTCTTTCACTGTTGGTGGGAATGTAAATTGATACAACCACTATGGAGAACAGTATGGAGGTTCCTTAAAAAACTAAAAATAGAACTACCATATGACCCAGCAATCCCACTCCTGGGCATATACCCTGAGAAAACCGTAATTCAAAAAAGGTCACGTACCACAATGTTCATTGCAGCACTATTTACAATAGCCAGGACATGGAAGTAGCCTAAGTGTCCATTGACAGATGAAAGGATAAAGAAGATGTGGCACATATATTCAATGGAATATTAGCCATAAAATAATGAAATTGAGTTATTTGTAGTGAGGTGGCTGGACCTAGAGTCTGTCATACAGAGTGAAGTAAGTCAGAAAGAGAAAAACAAGTACTGTATGCTATCACATATATATGGAATCTAAAAAAAAAAAAGGTTCTGAAGAACTTAGGGGCAGGACAGGAATAAAGATGCAGACGTAGAGAATGGACTTGAGGACATGGGTAGGGGGAAGGGTAAGCTGGAATAAATTGAGAGAGTAGAATTGACATATATACTCTACTAAATGTAAAATAGGTATCTAGTGGGAAGCAGCTGCATAGCACAGGGAGATCAGCTCAGTGCTTTGTGACCACCTAGAGGGGTGGTATAGGGAGAGTGGGAGGGAGACACAAGAAAGAGGGGATATGGGGATATATGTATACATATAACTGATTCACTTTGTTATACAGCAGAAACTGACACAGCATTTTAAGGCAATTATACTCCAATAAAAATTTTAAAAAATAAAGTAAAATAAACAAAATAAAATAAAAAAGCTGAACTCACAGAAACAGAGATGAGTATGGTGGTTTCCAGGGGCTGGGGGTGGGGGAAATGGGGAGATGTTGGTCAAAGAGTACAAACTCCCAAATAGAAGGTGAATAAGCTCTGGGGATCTAACGACAGCATGGAGATTATAGTAAATAATTCCCTAATGTACTTGAAAATTGCTAAAAGAGTAGATTTTAAAATGTTCTCACCACAAGAAAGAAATGGTGATTATGTGACATGATGAAGATGTTACCGAAACTGTGGTGCAATAATAATGTATCAAATCAGCATCTTGTACACCTAAATGTTACACAATGTTATATGTCAATTATAACTCAATAAAGCTGAGAAAAAAAGAAAAGAAAAATGTGCAATAAAATGATTGAATATACATTATAGACACAAAATAATTGATTCCATTTTGTGGAGAAATAAGTCAGTGATGTAGAGGACAGCCTGGCAAAACTCTTCTATCATGTGGCAACAAAGACAAAGTGATACACATGATCAGAGAGAATATGACTTTGGAGGCACTCCTACATTCATACAACTAGTGCTGCTGAAGAAGAGATCAGAATGAGGGAAATGAGAATCAGAATTATAAAGGAAGAAATTTTCAGGAGTTGAAGAAATATTAGAAAATATCTGATTGGCAAATACCAGAAAAAATGTAAAACAAAACCCAAAAAAAACCAAAACCTAGACATTTGCTGCTTTTAAAATTTTTTCAAGGATTTTTTCTAATTATTAGATTTATTTGGTTTTCCTATTTATAAAATTAATATATATGTTTTTGGAAATTAGGGAAATACATAATAAAAAACAAATTATGTGATCCTGATAATATTACTACCAAGAGGTACCACTGTTATTATTTATTAGGATCTTTCAGTGTTTCTTTATGCTATTTATCTATACAAAACAGAGATTATATTGCATGACTGAATATATATGTATATATAAACACATACATGCATACAAATATGTGTATACACAGGTATATATGGATACATGTGTTTATATGTATATGTAGTCATGCAAGTATGTGTGTATGTATTTGTATAAACAGTTCATTCTTTTTTACTTAATTTCTGCATGCATATAGAAAGAAAGACTAATGGAACAACATAGAAAACAGAGGCATTTGAAGTCTTAATATTTTAGTTATATTTTTAAGTTTATTATGTTCTTTTTATTATGATAATTTCCAAAATTTTCTGAATTTGCCGTTTTTATTTCTTATTCAATCTAATAATTACTTTGTAGAGGTTTTGAATATTTTATATTCTCCTGAAAGTTTTTTACATTTTGTCTTTCATATTTAGGTCACATTTCCAAGTGACTGTTTTTTGGGTTCACATTCTAGAAACAAATCTCTGGTTTTCCTCTGCTTTGGTTGGAGAATAGACTTTAAGAGACTTTTCCTCTTTGGAATGTTTTGAGGTTTTCATCAAGGCCTAATTATGTAATAATATTTTTGTGAATATTCTAGGAAAAGATGTCTTAGAAAAGAAAGATTTTTTTGTTTGTTCAATTTTAAAGTACAGCATCTACCCTAACACTGGGTATCATCAGACTTTTAAAATTTGTGTAAACCTGATGGTTGTAAAACAATATCTCACTGTAGTTTATTTCACACTTCTCTAACCTCTTGAGAAATTGATCATCACTCAGATGCCTTTGGGCCATTCTTACTATCTCTTTCATGACTTTCCAATTATGGTCTTTTCCCTTTTCCTATTGGTTTGTCTTTTAAAAAAATTGATTTATAGGCATTCATTACATCTTCTGGATTTGACTTTCTCTCTTTTATATGAATTAGAAATAACTTCTGCATGTCTGCACCTTCTCTTTTCTTTTTGCTTAAACTCTTTTTTTTCCCATACAAAATCTATTAATTTAACTTAGTAAGTTCATCAGTCTTTTCTTTCTTGTTTGGCACTTTTTATCTTTTGCTTAAGAAAATCTTTCCTACTGATTATAAAGACATTTTCCTACATTTTTCTTTTGAAGATTTAAAAATTTTGCTTTTCACAACTAGATTTTTAATCCATAAGGAGCTTATGCTTATATACAGTGTGAGGTAAGGGGTCTATTTATTCATTTTTTTCAATTTGGATGGCCAGTTTCTGCAAGGTAATTAAAGAGGTATTCTCTAAATTTATAATGCCACCATATACTGGTAGGTTTTTCTTGGAGCATTTTACTCAGTTCTGCAGGTCAATTTATCTTTACCTGTACCAAAGCCACACTGTTTTAGTTCCTATGGCTTCATAATAATTCAGATAAATACATTATACAGCAAATAACCCATCATTTTTCTTCAAAATTATCTTGGTTAATCTTGTTTTTTTACTTTTCCATTTGCATTTTTTTAAAGGTCAGTATTCTTTTTTAAAAAATATTTATTTATTTAATTTATTGTTGGCTGCATTGGGTCTTGGTTGCTGCGTGCGGGCTTTCTCTAGTTGCGGTGAGCGGAGGCTACTCTTCATTGCGGTGCCTGGGCTTCTCATTGCAGTGGCATCTCTTGTGGCAGAGCATGGGCTCCAGGTGCACAGGCTTCATCAGTTGTGGCTTGTGGGCTCTAGAGCAGAGGCTCAATAGTTGTGGTGCATTGGCTTAGCTGCTCCACGGCATGTGGGATCTTCATGGACCAGGGCTCGAACCCGTGTCCCCTGCATTGGCAGGCAGATTCTTAACCACTCTGCAACCAGGGAAGCCCTTTCATTTGCATTTTAACATTAGTTTATTAATTGACATGGGAAGCTCTGTTGTGATTTTATTAGAAATATGTATTTATATCCAATATTGAGTTCTTTTATGCAGTGACATGGTAGAGCTATCTCTGTATTTAGAATTCTTCTTATGCCCTTAAATAAAATTTTATTATTTTCTTCATAAATTTCTTGCTTTTTGGCATTTCCTTTGCTGCATTTATTCTTAGCTATACCTTTTGTAGCTCTTAAGAATATTTTAAATTTTATTATAGTTTCTATTTTTATAGAAGTGATATTAATTTTAATATACTACTCTGGCAATGATGCTAAATATTTTTAACAGTTGTAATACTTTTTTTCTATATTGCCTTATATATTCAACGTTGTCTATGTGACTAAAAGAAATGTTTATTTCGTTCTAATCCTTTTTATGTCTTCTTGCTTTTCCTTGCATGCTTCATCGACTAGGCATGTAATGCTGTGTAAGTGCAATGATAAAAGCATTCCTTTTCCTTTGTCCTGACTTTAAAGAGAAGGCTGCAAAACTCACATCATTCCATATAATGTGCAATGGACCTTTTAGTGTAAGATGTTGCATATGCTGTACCAGGAAGTTCTCTTTCTCTTCCCTCATCCCTACTTTGCTAAGACCACATTTTTAAATCAAGAAAGGTTATTAAATTTTATCAAATGCTTTTTGGGGGCGTCTTTTGAGATGCACATATGATTTACTTCTTTATCATGTTAATGAGGTGAATTTCATTCATAGATATTTCTAACATTTAATCATGCTGGCATTCCTGGCGTAACTCCAACTTGAGATATATATATATATATATATATATATATATATATATATATATTTATATATGCATCTATATGTGTTATATTGTTGCATTCAGCTTGCTAATGTTTTTAATAAAGAGGCTACTGTATAATCCACTATCTATATTTTTTAATTCTAACAGTTATATTCCAGAAAGGAGTCTTTTTCAAATTTGCTTCATCTCTTTTTTATCCTCATCTTTTATTTCATTACCATTTTCTTTAATCATTTGTAATATTTAATTTAATCACATTTTTCAAAAAACAAGCTGATACTTCCTATTTCTTCTATTTGTTAAATCTGATGGGTCTCCATCGTTGTGGTCCCAGTTCCTCATTTTGTTTGTGATTTTTGATTCTGAGCTCATCTTAGCAATGGTTGATCCTTCTGTCAGAATCCATCATGTCTGTGTTGTAGAAGCTTCCTTGCTGAACCTACATGGTGATGCCTGGGTTTTTTTCTGTTCCCCTTCAGAGTCTGAACGGCTTTTTGAGGATCTTGGCTTTATATACATTGCTAATTCTACCCCTTGCTTTGTCTTTGCTTGTGTATTCCCATCCTCCTGTGGACAGTGTAACTCCTGGGCTCCTGAAGCCTGTTTCCTTAAACTCAACGCCTCCTGGACAATTGCAACATCAGCTCATATGCTTCCCTCCCTTACCTCAGAACTATAGGGCTTATTTTTTCCTTCAAGGATTTCTATGCATTAAAAATCTTACAATTTATCTAGGATTTCTATCCATTTGTTATGGGAAGAAATACCTTTTCACCACTCTTAGTCTGTCATATTTCCAGAAGTTCAAAATCTTTTCATTTTATTTCAAACTTTTTAAATCATGTTGTTTATCTCCTCAGTTTTTCCTGATCTCAAATCATCTTTGTGTCTGACTGCAGTGGTTTCATAAATTCAATGTCCTTTTGATTTTTCTTATGAACAAGAATAATACTTTTGCCTTGTCTTTTAGTGATCTAATTTGATTCTTCTGAATGTCTATAATTTTTTGAATCAGAGTACCTTTTCTTAGATTCAGCATCTTTTCACTCTTTATAAAACCTTTTAGAACAGTGCTTCTCAGCACATTGGCCAGAGGCTACCAGCATTAGAATCATCTCAATTCTTTCTTAAAATTGAAAATTCCTTGGCCTTCCTCTCATTCAACTAAATCAAGGTCTTGGGAGCAGAATCCTAGAATCTACAATTTAAACAAAAATTTTATACAACTGGAGAATTGTTACTGAAGAAGATCAACACTTGTCCAGCATTAGCTCCTAGTTAAATAAAATATGACAAAAGATTTCTCATATAAGTTCCCTTAAGTTTCTATACAATTTTTTAGGTTGAAAGTTAAGAAATGTCTGGGTTGCTCTCAATTTCAGTTCCTGACTCAGACATCCAGAAGTTTCTAGTGATTTAAGAAGGAGCTAGAGCTAGAAACATCAGTGGGCCTGGTGGTGACACAGAAAAGGTCTTCATCAGTGGGACATACGATGTCTTCTCCATGTTGACATGACAAACAGAAATTGGATAGAGCAGCATCCCATTCTCTGGCCTTACATACCAATAGGTACTCTACATCTAGCAGCTGCTAGGGCCAGGTGAAAGTGTGGGACCACCAAGTGCTGTGGTGGAAACAATCTTGCTGACCGACCTCTTGTGGTGAGAGAGACTCCAAGTAGAACGCCCCTCCTGCCCTTTGACTTGCCTTATCTCCAGCTCTCAGCCTTGTGAGTATATTTCTGTTGAATATCTTCCATTCTCTCTCCAGATGAGCTGCCATTTTATACAGGAAGTTGGAGCTTGCCTTCTTCTTTGGCTCTCCTCCCATCTAGAAGATTTCTGGGTCTGGTGTAGACTTTCCTTCATGTTTACAATCTTTTGAGCATTTCATTGGGAATCTGAGAAGACAGAGGCTTTATCAGATGCCTTTCTGTATGTGCATGAGATTCTGGGAATGTTTTCTTTGTTCAATATGGTATGGGCATGAGGAAAACCTATGAGAATTTTCAATGTGAAGTTGAGTGATTTTTGCAGCTGAGTCTGACAACAATTAGAGAGCTTGCTCTTATCTTCCCTTAGGTTTCACTTCCTGCGTATTCACAAATCTAAAGTATGCAGATCCTTCAAATTTTAGCAAAGTATAACTTAATGTATATAGAAATTCAAAAAATTAAAAAAAGGCATTCAGTTAGTAAATTTGTACTTATTTTCTAGGGAAAGTAGTCAATGATATTATAGTTTGGATCCAATAAAATTTTCATATCCTGCCTGAAATAATAAAATGACTTTTATCTTAAAATAGAGGCTATTAGTGTTTCAAGAGACTCAAGAAAATTTCATCCATCTAGAGGTTGAAAAAAAAATACTGTAGCTATTTCAATTTCTCAAAGTTTTCTGTACTTTCTTCTTCTTTTTTTCTCACAGCGTCAACCTTTCTGGACCTTTCACTGTGAGTTGTCAAAAAGCCATCTGGCCTTTCAGCTCAAATCACAAACCCCCAACTCTTACTTCCTTTCGGCTGCAATCCGAACACCTGCAAACATGGCCAACTTCAAGCCAGAGTGAAAATGTTTTTATTCTTTCATCCCTTTTGACGTTGTCCCAAGTAATAGCACTGTGAGAGGGGAAATGTCAAACTGAGGTGAATGGCTGGCTCAGGTCTGATCTCTGAGCCGTACTCCCTGGTACGAATGGGGAAACTTGGAAAGGCGGGGCGATAACTCAGTCATTTTTAAAAGAGGAAAATGATAACAACCGTAGGAGGGCCAGCCATGGAAAACATCCCCAAGGGTGTGTGTGAACCAGTCAATCTGCTTCTGCTTATGGGGTATCTTGGATCTGGTTCAAAGGGAGGCCTGCTCTGTGCCATGTGTCCTGTGAAAGTGAAAGTGGGTGCAAACTGCAGGCTGGGCTCAATCTCTGTGTTTACTTGACAAGATCCTGGCCTCCCAGAGAAACACGGAAAGGGCCAGGGGTCTGCAGGAGAGAATCCCACGGACCTGAGTTGGCTGTGGTTTCACTCCTTGTGGTCCTTCAGCACTTCTGTTTGCCCGGGGACTTTAGTCCACTTACTTGGCCATGGTGGTTTCTCGAGATGACCCAGCTCTGCCCCCTTCTCACACCCCCTTGCCCTTGCCTTTCTTGCTGCCTCTGTACTTTCTGATCAGGATGTTCACAAGGGCTTGAGATGGGGATAACCATGCTGATTTTGGAAAGGAAGAAAGTGAGGCTAAGTAAGGCCTTAGGCCACCAAGCTTCTAAATCCTGGGTCTGGGTTAAAGTCCAGACCCAACAGGCACATGAAAAGATGCTCACCATCACTAACATTCAGGGAAATGCTAATCAAAACCACAATGAGATATCACCTCACACCTGTCAGAATGGCCATCATCAAAATGAACACAAATAACAAATGTTGGCAAGGATGTGGAGAAAAGGGAACCCTCACGCACTGTTGGTGGGAATGTAAATTAGTGCAGCCACTGTGGAAAACAGTATGGAAGTTTCTGAAAAAGTTAAAAGTAAAGTTACCATAAGATCCAGCAATCCCACTCCTGGGCATATATCCCCAAAAACCAAAAACACTAATTCAGAAAGATACATGCACCCCAATGTTCATAGCAGCATTATTTACAGTTGCCAAGACATAGAAACAACCTAAGTGTCTGTCAACAGATAAATGGATAAAGAAGATGTGATATAGATATATCTATATATATATTAGTATATCACATATAGTCATATATGTATGTATATATATATATATATATATATATATATATATATATATAAACAATGGAATAATACTCAGCCTTAAAAAAGAATAAAATTTTGCCATTTGCAACAACATGGATGGACGTGGAGGGCATTATGCTGAGTGAGGTAAGTTAGAGAAAGATAAATACTGTATGATATTGTTTGTATGTGGAATCTAAAAAAATACCACAAACTACTGAGTATAACATAAAAGAAGCAGACTCACAGATACAGAGAACAAACTAGTGGTTACCAGTGGGATGAGGGAATGGGAGATACAAACTATTGGGTGTAAGATAGGCTCAAGGATGTATTGTACAACACAGGGAATATAGTCAATATTTTGTAATAACTGTAAATAGAAAGTAACCTTTAAAATTGTATAAAAATTTTTTTAAAAAGTAAAAATAAATAAATTATATATATTAAAAAAAAGTCCAGGCCTGACTGATGCTAAATAGATTGATTTTGGCCAAACCACCAACTCTGGCCCTTGCTTTTCTCCCTGATGTTGGTTATTGTTAAGACCATATGACATTCATTCTTTCATTCATTCAACAAATATTCATTGTGCATTAACTACGCCAGAAACTCTTCCAGGTGCTACGAAGACAGCAGTGAACATCCCTGTTTTCGTGGAACTTATTTGGTGGGGGAAAGATAGACGATAAACAAAATAAATATCATATTTGTATTTCAGAGTGTGGGAGGGTGGTAAGCGCTAAGTGGGGGGTGGGTAGGAGGGCAGTCAGTGAAGAATTTTGGGAGGAGGGGTAAAAATTTTAGTTGAGATGTTTAAAGGAGGCATCACAGAGGAAGAGACACTGGAACGAGGAGGTAGAGGAGTAAGCCATGTGGATAACTAAGGCAAAAGCATTTGGGGCAGAGTGACTATGAGTGAAATCTCTAGCAGGAGGAAGTTTGGCATTTGCAGAGAAAAGCAAGAAGATGCTTTGGCTGAAGTAGACTGAAGGAAAGGGAGAGCAGGAGACAGAGAGGCAATGTTGGGGTGAGTGGAGGACACTGTCAGGCGATAGAGATCTGTAGGTCTTCATAGGGATGATGTACATAAAAACATTTTTTGATGGGCGAAGGGCTGTCCAAATGTATGTGCTACAATGCAAACAAAACGCAGCACCTGTTCTGGCATTTTGGCTCTACAATCACTCTGCATTATAGATTTTCGTGTCTTATTAACAGTTCTGAAGTCCCGGCTCATGCAGAGCTGTAGTTCTCAAATGGGACAGCAGGATTTGTGGGTGTCAGCTACACCATTGTAGACATGCTATCAAGTTCTCATCAACACATAATATACATTTTTGCTGCAACTGGGTTTGTGACTTTCATGGCTGTGCATGGATTTTTAAGCTGAGCAGGGTAATGATTAAGAGCTAGAAGTTATAGCTTCATGCCAAAAAGGCAAGACCTTGTTCTCCTGAAATGCATGAGAACATCACCTAGTGAGAAGGCCAGAGGGTAAATCCCATCTCCAGCAGCGCTGCAGTAATGGAGGGAAAGCAAACACAATCCAGGGACTGTGGGTGCTTTTATAGATGCTGCGAGACAATTTTATAACATAGGAGTGACTGTGCTGTCACCATGCCTGACGTAATAAAATCCGCTATTCAGAGATTTTCATTCTGCTAAATGCACTGTGAACATTTCAAATATTCAAAAGGTGCTGGAAAAATGTACAAAGAAAAAGGATTGGGAAGCCCTGTTTTAGAACCGGGAAAACTGTATGACTGTATCTGTTGTGTGCAGATCGCTCTTGGCCAGCTATGCAGTTTAGACACATCAAGTGATTAGTTGGGTTTGAACATTGCATTAAATGGATTATTTCCCTTTTACATTAGCTGGGCACTTGGTTTATAAAATACTCTGCCTTTCATGATCCCATTTTATATCCTCCCCAAGTGTCTGTGGAGTAAGTAACATGGGGGTTTTTATCTTCATATAATGAGTGAGAAAAATGAGAAAACTGAGGGATGGCATGACTTGCCCAAGGTCACACTGCTATTTAGTGACAACAGAGATAGGACATGAGTCCCAAAGACCCAAAAACCCACCCTTCCTTTCTGTTCTACACTGACTTCTTTTTTTTTTTTTAACATCTTTGTTGGAGTATAATTGTTTTACAATGCTGTGTTAGTTTCTGCTTTATAACAAAGTGAATCAAATATACGTATATATATCCCTATATCTCCTCCCACTTGTGTCTCCCTCCCACCCTCCCTATCCCACCCCTCTAGGTGGTCACAAAGCACTGAGGTGATCTCCCTGTGCTATGTGGCTGCTTCCCACTAGCTATCTATTTTACATTTGGTAGTGTATATATGTCCATGCCACTCTCTCACTTCGTCTCAGCTTAACCTTCCCCCTCCCAGTGTCCTCAAGACTATTCTCTATGTCTGCATCTTTATTCCTGTCCTGTCCCTAGGGTTTTCAGAATCTTTTTTTTTTTTTTTAGATTCCATATATATGTGTTAGCATATGGTATTTGTTTTTCTCTTTCTGACTTACTTCACTCTGCATGACAGACTCTCGGCCCATCCACCTCACTACAAATAACTCAATTTCATTTCTGTTTATGACTGATTAATATTCCATTGTATATATGTGCCACATCTTCTTTATCCATTCATCTGTTGATGGACACTTAGATTGTTTCAATGTCCTGGCTATTGTAAATAGAGTTGCAATGAATATTGTGGTACATGACTCCTTTTGAATTATGGTTTTCTCAGGGTATATGCCCAGTAGTGGGATTTCTGGGTCGTATGGTAGTTCTCTTTTTAGCTTTTTAAGATACCTCCATACTGTTCTCCATAGTGGCTGTATCAATTTACATTCCCACCAACAGTGCAAGAGTGTTCCCTTTTCTTCACACCCTCTCCAGCATTTATTGTTTGTAGATTTTTTGATGATGGCCATTCTGAGTGGTGTGAGGAGATACCTCATGGTAGTTCTGACTTGTACGTCTCTAATGATTAGTGATGTTGCACATCCTTTCATGTGTTTGTTGGCAATCTGTATATCTTCTTTGGAGAAATGTCTATTTATGTCTTCCCCCCATTTTTGGATTATGTTGTTTGTTTTTTTTAATATTGTAAATTTACCTCATAAAATTGCTTTTGCTGCATCCCATAGGCCTTAGGGCATTGTGTTTTCATTGTCATTTGTTTCTAGGTATTTTTTGATTTCCTCAGTGATCTCTTGGTTATTTAGTAGTGTATTGTTTAGCCTTCATGTGTTTGTATTTTTTACTGTAATTGATATCTAGTCTCATAGCATTGTGGTTGGAAAATATACTTGATATGATATCAATTTTCTTAAATTTACCAAGTCTTGATTTGTGACCCAAGATATGATCTATCCTGGAGAATGTTTCATGAGCACTTGAGAAGGAAGAGTATTCTGTTGTTTTTGGATGGAATGTCTTATAAATATCAATTAAGTCCATCCTGTTTAATGTGTCATTTAAAGGTTTTATTTCCTTATTTATTTTCATTTTGGATGATCTGTCCATTGGTGAAAGTGGGGTGTTAAAATCCCCTACTATGATTATTCACTGTCGATTTCCCCTTTTATGGCTGTTAGCATTTGCCTTATGTACTGAGGTGCTCCTATGTTGGGTAAATAAATATTTACAATTGTTATATCTTCTTCTTGGATTGATCCCTTGATCATTATGTAGTGTACTTCTTTGTCTCTTGTAATAGTCTCTATTTTAAAGTCTACTTGGTCTGATATGAGAATTGCTACTCCAATTTTCTTTTGATTTCCAGTTCCATGGAATATCTTTTTCCATCCCCTCACTTTCAATCCGTATGTGTTCCTAGGTCTGAATTGGGTCTCTTATAGACAGCATATATACAAGTCTCATTTTTGTATCCATTTAGCCAGTCTATGTCTTTTGGTTGGAGCATTTAACCCATTTACATTTAAGTTTGTTATCAATATGTATATTCCTATTACCATTTTCTTAATTGTTTTGGGTTTGTTATTGTAGGTCTTTTTCTTCTCTTGTTTTTCCTGCTTAGAGAAGTTCCTTTAGCATTTGTTGTAAAGCTGGTTTGGTGGTGCTGAATTCTCCTAGCTTTTGCTTGTCTGTAAAGGTTTTAATTTTTCCATCAAATCTGAATGAGATCCTTGCTGGTTACAGTAATCTTGGTTGTAGGTTTTTCTCTTTCATCACTTTAAATATGTCCTGCCACTCCCTTCTGGCTTGTATAGTTTCTGCTGAAAGATCAGCTGTTAACCTTATGGGGATTCCCTTGTATGTTATTTGTTGTTTTCCCTTGCTACTTTTGGATTTAATTTTGATAGTTTGATTAATATGTGACTTGGAGTGTTTCTCCTTGGATTTATCCTGTATGGGACTCTCTGCACTTCCTGGACTTGATTGACTATTTCTTTTCCCATATTAGGGAAGTTTTCAACTATAATCTCTTCAAATATTTTCTCAGGCACTTTCTCTTTCTCTTCTTCTTCTGGGACCACTATAATTCGAATGTTGGCACATTTAATGTTGTCCCAGAGGTCTCTGAGAGTGTCCAAAATTCTTTTCATTCTTTTTTCTTTATTCTGCTTGGCGGTAGTTATTTTCACTGTTTTATCTTCCAGGTCACTAATCTGTTCTTCTGCCTCAGTTATTTTGCTATTGATTCCTTCTAGAGAATTTTAAATTTCATTTATTGTGTTGTTCATCATTTTTTGCTCTTTAGTTCTTCTAGGTCTTTGTTAAACGTTTCTTGTATTTTCTCCATTCTATTTCCAAGATTTTGGATCCTCTTTACTATCATTACTCTGAATTCTTTTTCAGGTAGACTGCCTATTTCCTCTTCATTTGTTTAGTCTGGTGGGTTTTTGCCTTGCTCCTTCATCTGCTGTGTGTTTCTCTGTCTTCTCATTTTGCTTAACTTACTGTGTTTGGGGTCTCATTTTTGCAGGCTGCAGTTTCGTAGTTTCCATTGTTTTTGGTGTCTGCCCCCAGTGGCTAAGGATGGTTCAGTGGGTTGTGTAAGCTTCCTGGTGGAGGGGACTGGTGCCTGTGTTCTGGTGGATGAAGCTGGATCTTGTCTTTCTGGTGGGCAGGACCTCATCCGTTGGTGTTTTTTGGGGTGTCTGTGACCTTATTATGATTTTAGGCAGGCTGTCTGCTAATGGGTGCGGTTGTGTTCCTGCCTTGGTAGTTGTTTGGCATAGGGTGTCCAACACTGTAGCTTGCTGGTCATTGAGTAGAGCTGGGTCTTAGCGTTGAGATGGAGATCTCTAGGAGAGCTTTCACTATTTGATATTACATGGGGCCAGGAGGTCTCTGGTAGGCCAATCTCCTGAACTCAGTTCTTCCACCTCAGAGGCACAGGCCTGACACCCGGCCAGAGCACCAAGACCCTGTCAGCCACACAGCTCAGATGAAAAGGGAGAAAAAAAGAAAGAACGAAAGAAAAATAAATAAATATAAGAGAATAAAGTTATTAGTACAAAAAATAAAAAATATTATTTAAAATAAAAAATTTAATAATTAATAAAAGAAAGAAAGAAAGAAAGAATGAAGATAGCAACTATTCCAAGAAACAAATCCACCAATGATAACCAGCACTAAAAACTATACTAAAACAAAAAACAAAAAACCAAAAAATATATAGACAGGCAGAACCCTATGAGAAATGGTAAAAACAGAGCTATACAGACAAAATCACACAAAGAAGCATACATACACACTCACAAAAAGAGAATAAAGAAAAATATCTATATATCTCTATATATATATAAAAGAAAGGAAGAGAGCAACCAAATCTATAAACAAATCTATCATTGATAATAAACTCTAAATATTAAACAAAGATAAACATAAAACCAAAAACAAATTAGATGCAGAAAGCAAACCCCAAGTCTACATTTGCTCCCAAAGTCCACCACCTCAATTTTGGGATGTTGTTGTCTATTCAGGTATTCCAGAGGTGCAGGATACATCAGGTTGATTGTGGGGATTTAATCCATTGTTCCTGAGGCTGCTGGGAGAAATTTCCCTTTCTCTTCTTTGTTCACACAGCTCCTGGGATTCAGCTTTGGATTTGGTCCTGCCTCTGCATGTAGGTCTCCTGAAGGCATTTGTTCTTCGCTCAGACAGGATGGGGTAAAAGGAGTAGCTGATTAGGGGGATCTGCCTCACTCAGGCCAGGGGGAGGGAGGGGTACGGAATACGGTGCAAGCCTGTGGTGGCAGAGGCTGGTGTGACGTTGCAACAGTCTGAGGTGTGCCATGTGTTCTCCCAGGGAAGTTGTCCCTGGATTACGGGACCCTGGCAGTGGCGGGCTGCACAGGCTTCCAGGAGGGGAAGTGTGGATAGTGACCTGTGCTTACACACAGGCTTCTTGGTGGCTTTAGCGTCAACCTTAGCATTTCATGCCCGTCTCTGGTGTCCGCGCTGATAGCCATGGCTCACACCTGTCTCTGGAGCTCATTTATGTGGTGGTCTGAATCCCCTCTCCTTGTGCACCCTGAAACAATGGTCTGTTGCCTCTTAGGCAGTTCCAGACTTTTTCCTGGACTCCTTCCTGGCTAGCTGTGGCACACTAGCCCCCTTCAGGCTGTGTTCACACAGCCAACCTCAGTCCTCTCCCTGGGATCTGACCTCCAAAGCCCGAGCCTCAGCTCCCAGCCACCACCTGCCCCAGTGGGTGAGCAGACAAGCCTCTTGGGCTGGTGAGTGCTGGTCGGCACCGATCCTCTGTGCAGGAATCTCTCCGCTTTGCCCTCTGCACACCTATTGCTGCACTCTCCTCCATGGCTCCAAAGTTTCCCCCCACCAACACCCCATCTCTGCCAGTGAAGGGGCTTCCTAGTGTGTGGAAACTTTTCCTCCTTCACAGCTCCCTCCCAGAGGTGCAGGTCCTGTCCCTATTCTTTTGTCTCTGTTTTCTCTTTTTTCTTTTGCCCTACCAAGGTACGTGGGGAGTTTCTTGCCTTTTGGGAAATCCGAGGTCTTTTGCCAGTGTTCAGTAGGTGTTCTGTAGGAGTTATTCCACATGTAGATGTATTTCTGATGTATTTGTGTGGAGGAAGGTGATCTCCACATCTTACACCCCCGCCATCTTGAAGGTCCCCCTCTACACTGACTTCTAATAGATGACAACACCATAGAGGAAGACAGCTGGGCCAGACCAATTGTTCATTGTTGTGTAGAAAAACAGCCTTCCCATAAGTAGACACTTTGGATGTTAACCAATTATTAGCCCTACATGTATGTGGAAGACCCAAAGTAGCTTTAAAAATGTGTTCTCTTAGTGCAATTGGACCACTTAATCTGTAGCCAAGATTCATGGTTACCAATATACTGACAGTTTCTTTCTTTTTTTTTGATTCAAAATTTTTTTAATTAGTTTCTGCTTTATAACAAAGTGAATCAGTCATACATATACATCCGTTCCCACATCCCTTCCCTCATGCATCTCCCTCCCTCCCACCCTCCCCATCCCACCCCTCCAGGCGGTCACAAAGCATCAAGCTGATCTCCCTGTGCTCTGCAGCTGCTTCCCACTATCTATCTACCTTACGTTTGGTAGTGTATATATGTCCATGCCTCTCTTTCGCTTTGTCACAGCTTACCCTTCTGACAGTTTCTTGAGTGTGGAAGCAAGCTGAACTCTGAAGACCTGATCAAGTCGGGGCAGAGGGGCGGTGGAGTGTTGTGGTCAATATGAATACATTATCTGGGGTTCTTTTATTTAATTATCATTAAGAAATGATCATTTCTGCTTTGTAGCTTTATTTTCTTAACTAGATTGACCTGTCAGGGGGGCACGCCCATTATTTTTTTATTTTAGAGACCTTCCACCACTGTCTACTCTCTAGTGCAGCACTGCCCAATAGAACTTTCTAGGATGATGGATATTTTCTGTATCTCTACTGCCCAATAGGCTAGTTAGCCACTAGCCACAGGTGGCTATTGAGTAGTGGTGCAACTGAGGGGCTGATTTTTAAATTTTATTTAATTTTAATTAATTTAAATTTAAATAGTCATGTGTGGCTAGTGGTGGCCACTATGGACAAGGGCAGCTCTAGGGTTGCTATGATCCTCTGTTTCTCATGCTCATAGCTGCTGGTGGTATTGGCAGCTGAGAGTCCTCCATCAAATCCTCTGGAAGTCATTCTCAGTCAAAGAAAGCTTCCTGGTCCAGGGGGTCATGCCACTTTCTGGGGCAACCTGCACCCAATGACTGGTCAGTGTAGGGTATACGGGTCTGCCCCTCTCACTCTGATTTGGGACAGCTCTGAAGGGCCATCCTAGCTCCAGGACTCCTTATGGAACCGGCTGATGCAACTGTATCACAGTTCAATTTGTCCCCTGTACCCCTCACACATGTTGATCCCAAGAGCACTCGCCAATAAATCGCCAGTACATGAACATACATCTCAGAGTCGACTTCTTGGGAGCCTGATCTGTGACACATCCTTAGTTCTGCACATCTCAGAAATAACCTATTAAGAAAGGGAAACAAATACATTAGAAAATTTTAATAGCTTACATTTTATGTCACTCTGGACACAGTAACACAAGGCAGAATAAACAAACACCTCTAAATGAGGAATTCACTTCTGCAAGTCAATGGAAGGAAACATTTTATGAATGACACTGTAGTCTGAATTTTGTCCCTTTCACTTCCTCCCACCCCTGCTAGGTCCTTCCTTCCCTCAACAAACGTGAATTATGCATCTCCTGGGCTCTAGTCCCAAGTTAGGGTCCTGGAAGGATGAAAATTTTCAGAGATGAAAATTCACTATAATTTCAGTGAACTTTCATCTCTGAAAATGACTCATTGTGTACTGGCAGAGTGAAAGATTTAGTGATTAGGTAATCCAGCACACAAAATGCTGTGTTTATGGTACCCTGGGACACTGGAAATGCAGAGGAAGGAGGAAATGTTTAGTTCTGGGGTCAAGAAACTATACCCTGTGGGTTATTTCAGCCCAATGCTTGTTTTTATATGAGTCACAGGTTCAAAATGCTTTTTATGCATTTCATAAGGCTGAAAAATAATCAAAAAGAATAGTATTTCATAACACATGAAAACCATATGGAATTAAACCTTCAGTGTCCTTAAATAATGATAGGCACTCGGCCATCCCATTTGTTGACATACTGTCTATGGCTGCTTTCACACTACAACAGCACAGCAGAGTGGCTCCAGCAGAGAATATTTGTAGCCCACAAAGCCTAAGATATTTACTCTGGCCCTTTACGGGAAAAGTTTGCCGACTCCAGGATTAGTGCAATCAAGGAGGCCTTCCTGTAACGAGCTGCCTTTGAACTGGGTTTTAAAGCATGCAGAGGAGTTTGCCAGGCAGAAAAGGGCCAGTACAAGGTCATCCTGGCAGGAGAATTAGCATGCGCAAAGGCATGCAGGCAGGAAGTAGAGAAGGGAATAGTGGGTTTATAAATAATAAGAATCTCAGTGTGTTTGGGACTTTGTGGGTAGTGGCTGAGGCGAGATTTTGATGTCAATAGAAACCAAATATGAAAGCCTTGGTTTTATGACAAAGAATTTGTTCTTTATTTCCGAGAGAATGGGGATCATTGAGGGATGTTAATTAGAGGAGTAGACTGATCTTTTTGAGTTTTAGCGAGATGATTCTGGTAGCCCATTGGAGGAAGTTCTGGAGGTGGCAGAACCAGCATAGGCAATGTTTCAACAGTACAGGGGCACCAGAGCTTAACTTAGGGGAGCGAGGTGGGAATTCAAGTTCCTCTGTGGGCCCAAAAGCACGGAGTGTGAGGATTTGACAGACTGGTGTGGGAGGAGGCCAGGATGTGGGACAGGAAGAGGTGACAGAGGGAGAGTGAATCAGAGGTGGAGGTTCTGTGTATGGACGGGAAGCTGGATGTTGGCAAAAGCAGATGAGGGACCCGGCTCGGGGGATGATGGCCAGGGGCTGTGGGTTACATTATGGGCTTTGTAGTGGTTGGAACAGAGGAGTGACTGTGGAAACCATGAACAATAGGGAACTGGGAAGTGAGGAGGTGGGATGCAGGGTGGGTCCAGGTTGATAATGGTCACAGTAATGAGGATAATATAATAATAACAGTGGAAGGTCAAAGGAGCTTCCTTTGAGCCTGGCAAGATGAGGGAGGGACTTCGTATCCACCTCACTTTCATTATACGGGGCTGAAAGTAGTGAAAACCCAGCTTTGCTTGGTAGAAGTGGAGGTCAGCTGTTGCCAGAGGGGAAAAGGAGGTGGAGGCTGAGGTGGGATATTTTCCGAAGACAGGAACCAAGGTAAATACAGGAAATAAAATATAGGAAAAAATATACACAGGAAATGGAACTTTCATGTTACTTGGGCTCAAACAAAGCAATGCCACAATGACTTTGGTTGAGTTCCAATGGCCTTAGAACTGGGCTGGAGTCATGAAGTGGCCTCTGGATCCAGCTGTGGGTCTCTCTCCTCTAAGCCTGAGTCTGAGAATGACCTGAGAGCTCAGCCCCCCTCTGTCCCCTCTCCCCCCACTCTGGCTCCCTGACCACATTTGCACCTCCCTTTTGGGAGACAGACATAGGGAAAGTATTTACCATTTTCACGACAAAGATAGGGACATACAAGGCAATTCTGTTAGAATCTACACAAGACTGGAAATGCATTTCAAGGCACCAAAAGCATCAGGGGAAGCTGTTGTTTTGGGTAAGTTAGGTGATGGTGTCTGAGGGGACAGAAACCCAAGATGGAGGGAGTCCTGAACAGGGGCTTGTGTGGAGGCTGACACGGGTTGAGCCCTTCTTAACCTTCTCCTCATGGAGATGCAATAATATTCTTATTAAGTAGTGGTAGATAACATCATCTCATTGAATCTTCCCCAGCAGCAACTCTCCTCAATCAAAACCAGTATTAGCCCCATTGTATCGATGGAGAAACTGATACCAAGAGGAGGCAAAACTACTTGAGTAAGTAAGTCGGAAAGCCAGATTCATGTTGGAGTGATGGAACATAGGAGACCCTGCTCTTGTGTGTCACTGGGGGAACTTGGTGAACTGGGAGAGTACCTTCCAGGTAACGTGGACCCAGATACTCTTCATCTGCCCTTCTCTTGACTCTCTCCTTTTCATCCTTCATGTCTTCTCCCCAGCGTGGCCTCCCTGACCACTCAGGCTAAAGGATATCTCAGCACCCTGGTTTGTTTCTTTCAAGGCACTAATTACCATTATATTTATTTATTAACCCCTCTTCCCTTTTATTTTGCCCATCTTCTTCAGTAGTGGAGGACTGAGTCTGTATCACTCACCCTTAGGTCCTGACACCAAGTGAAGTGCTGGTGCATCATGTAAATGAGGAACGTTTTGTGGATGTATGACCATCTCAGCTTCTGGGAAATGGGGCCTGGCTGGAAGACTGGGGTTCCTCGGGCAGGTAAGATGGGCAGGGTCCCTTTGGTATGCTAGTTTGCAGGGCAGTAGGTAGAAGTGTCATGAGGGTTTGTGAAAGTGGAGAAGAAAATCTCCCATTATTCTATCACTTTCTGTATTTCAATATGGAGGAACATGGCTGGGCTGGGAGAAGTGGAAAAGCTTTTGTGCTGTGATGAGGAACAGAGTTGGGTGGGGGAGGGGAATGCGTACTCTGTGTGCCTCTTTGATGGGCATGAGCTTTGCAGATTTGGTCTCATTTGCTGCTCCAAGTAATGTTCCGAAGTAAAGGTTCCTACTGAAAATTTCCATTTTACAGAGGCTCAAAGAGGGCACATCAAAGTCCAACACCATGCAGGCAGATGGTGAAGGTGGGATTCTAACTCAGATTTGTCAAGTTCCAAGACTTTTCCCTAGTGAATATAAACACAGGCTCTTAAGCCAGACTACCTGGGTCCATATCTCTGATCCATCTGCTAGCTGTGGGATTTTAGGAAAATTGCATAACTATTCTGTGCATTAGTTTCCTCTTCTAAAAAATTAGTATAATATTAGTGTCTTCCTTATAAGGTTGTGTGAGGACTAAATAGATCAACACTGTTCAGGTAAAGACCCAGAACAATACCTGACACTGTTATAGATAATGCTATCACAACCACCACCACCACCACCACCATCATCATCATCATCATCATCATTTTATTGGACTTCCTTCCTCCCAGGCTGTGGTTGTGCAGAAGCTGTGAGTGGCTAGGAAAGGGAACCCTCTAGGAAGACTGGAGTGAAGATTCCAACTTAGAGGAGTCCTGGAAGCAGCAAGAAATAGCTCATATCTTGTTCTTCTGACAATCATCTCTCCTGAGCTCTTTCTTTCAAGGGCTAAGAGGTTTAATTTCAGGTTTCTTGAGTTTCTATACAATAGTCATGACCTTTCTTTCCTTTCATCTTTTACTTTTGGTGGAAAAGGAGAATCATGAGATGAAAATTTTATTAGGAAATGAACACATCAAAATAACACTGTTTTGGATAGTACATCAGGAGAGTCTCAGAGATAACCCAAGGGATGTGAAGGAGCAGGCTGGAGCTATGCCCTAAACTCAAACACAGGAGTCTCAGGCTGATCCTTTAGCAGAATCCAAGGTCCTTCTAAGGATGCTAGAGAGGAGGAGGGGGGAGCTGTGTGAAAGGCATTTTTGAAAAAGTCATACTTTATACCAACTATGGAGCACCATAGGTGTTCACAACCAGCAACACAGGATTGTTTTTCTTTCTCTTAATGAACTGTACCTGTACATTTTCTATTTGGGGCATAACTAAGAGATTGCATAGTGAGCTAATGGCTCTTGGGAAGTTGAGACTCATTCCTGTGATTTTGTCCTGAAGAAAAGGATGTTATTAGGAGTCTTGGGGGTCCATGCATCCATCTCTATCAGCCCTCTGTTCCAGGATGCCCAGTCCTCTCTTTATGTTGACCCCCGCTGGGGCTGGAGCTTCTCACGCTAGAAATGCAGACAGATCTGGGTGCCTACTAGGCCACAAGCACCATGACCAAAGGAGTGGACTCCAGAATTGGCCAAAGAGTGATGTGGGAATTATAATTATCTCCCACCTTTCTCATCTGGCTTCAAACTCTGTACTTCTCCAAGCTCAGGACATCCTAAATCCATCTTCCCTGGAGAACCCGGGTGGCTGGGTAAGTGATGAGAGAATATGGGTCTCCCTACAAGGCAGTTTGACCTCTTCTAGAACCCTCCCAAACTCAGAATCCAAGTTCCACTGTAATCCATAAATGCAAGAAAGAATCGTGTGGTTTGCTTAAAAAGAAGAAAACTCTGTGTGGCAAACCCACATCTGCTGGGATTTTTTTTTTTTTTTTTTTCGGTACGCGGGCCTCTCACTGTTGTGGTCTCTTCTGTTGTGGAGCACAGGCTCTGGACGCGCAGGCTCAGCGGCCATAGCTTACAGGCCCAGCCACTCCACGGCATGTGGGATCCTCCTGGACTGGGGCACGAACCTGCGTCCCCTGCATCGACAGGCGGACCCTCAACAACTGTGCCATCAGGGAAGCCCTCTGGTGGGATTTTGAAGAGATTTGATCAACCTAGAAAGTCAGGCAATGGAAAACATTAAGTGCCCATAGGTGGCAGCACCCAGGTGTGTTCTGCAGAAAATAGCATGGATGTAGAAGTAATGCAGTTCTGAATTTGACAGCAAGGCAATCCAAATCCTGAAAGAGGACCCTGATCTCTCTATGAAAATATCCCCTTTTTGAGTTCCACACTCTCTTCCCACTTGGGACAAGGACACTGAAAATTCCTCGGGAAAATAGGGGAAACACTGATATTCTATTCTGACACAAATGGCTAATTTTATGAAGTTTGAAAAGGGAGTTAAGTTCATATAAGAAACAGAGGAATTTTTTGGAGGGTGGTTAGTGATCAATCTGCTAAAAACAGCTTTGGAAAGAGTTTATGCTAAATTAAGAGAAATAACAAGAGATTCTCAGTGCTAACTGTGAGTTTGAGATCTGGGCTGAAAGATAATTACTTCCCATTGCTCTTGTTTTTACGCCATAAGACTATCGGTGGTTTAACTTGATTAGGAATCTTTATATATATTATTCCAGAAAGGAAGGAAATGGGTATTTATTGAGTGGTTACTATGTGTCCATCATTTTCTCCTCTAATAAATACTGACAGCTGGCATTAACTGAGCGGTTCAGTGGGGCCCAGCACTGCACTAGGCACCTTATGGTCAGTTCTGTTATAATGCAACATATGACATACTCATTCTTAAAAAAAAATCACTGTGCTATGCAAAATTGTGCAACAAGAAACATAAGGATTATGGAAACGATGGGATTCGGGTCATAACACTTAAAAGTTTTATCAGTGACTTATTTTAAAAGAAGAAACCTAATAAAAATTGTAGCACAGTTTTAAATATTAAAGAGTTAAGATATAGATAAATCCAACCATAAGTATGACACTTAAATTTGTGTACAAAGATGTTCATTGCAGTGTTGTCAATATAGTGAATCATTGGAAACTGTAAAATCTAATTGTAGGAGTATCTTAATTCCATCAAATATGGCATGTTTAGATGATAAAAGTCTATACCCTGTTTTATATTTTTGAAGAATACTGAAGAATATAGGAACCTGTTCTGTTTATTATAAACATACACAGAAAGTTGCAAAACTATGCAAAAAAATATGGCACTTTCTTTTTAAAGGCACCTGAGGATTACTTGTGAAAGTGGGCTTTGGGTGGCAGTTTGTGAGTAATTATGACAGAGCTGTCTGAAATTGATGGAAAGTTGAACACCAGGTGTGGATGACTGTGGCACATAGCACTGTGGTGAGCTGAGCGAATAAGTATATATTTGAAGTGTGTGCATGTGTGTGTGTTTCATGTATTCCTACACAGCTCAGTTCAGTGGCAAGCACTTTTCCATATTCACCTAAGTGTTTCTCAAGGATGAAATTAATCATAAGTAAACAGAGGTCACGTTATGCTCAACTCTGTAATAGATCAATCTCATTGGAAAAAATTCCATTTTCAAAATAAACGTGAAAGCAGGACTGATTGCTCTAACATCATCTAATGCAAAGCCCACAACCACCCAGTAGACAGCACCGTTAGTATCCTCATTATAGATAAATTCTGAGTCACAGTTTACTGATACTTGGGTAAGTTTCCCAGGATCGCAAACAGTAAGTGACAAAGTTTGGATCTCAAACAATTTTTGAACCTTAGTTACAGTTTATGACATGGTACTGTCACTGGTCCATGCAAGAACAATAATTATTTAATTAACTCCCTTTAACTCCAGTTCCCATTTTATAGACAACAATTCTAATTTGTTTGTGGTATAACAGTCATAATACCCTGGGTATTTTTCAAATTTTCTGATGGAGGGAATCCAGTCTGAGAGGGTAAGTTTAAAGTTATGCCTGTATTAGGTGGTTATATTGAATATTATATTTTTAGGGCTGCCACACAAATTACCATAAAATTGCTGGCTTAAAACAACAGAAATGTATTTGTTCACAGTTCTGGAGGCCAGAAGTCACAAATCAAGAAGTTGGCAGGGCCATGCTCCCTCCAAGGACTTTAGTGGAGAATGCTTCCTTACCTTTTCCAGCTTCTGGTGGCTCCAGGAATCCTTGGCTTGTGGCAGCAACATTCTAATCTCTGCCTGTGTCTTCACATGACCTTTTCCCCTGGGTTTCTGTCTCAAATCTCTCTCTCCTTTCTCTTATAAGGACATCAGTCACTGGATTTAGGGCCTACCCTAAATCCAAAATGATCTCAAGATCCTTGCTTGTATCTGAAAAGACCCCATTTTCAAATAAGATCACATTCACAGGCACTGGGAGTTAGGATTTGGATATATCTTTTGGGGGGAGACCATTCAACCCAGTACAGGGTTTTGCACCCTAGTACTTAGGATGGAAGTCTGAAACAGACCTTTTCTCTGGACTCAGGGACAAGACTCTTAGGGCCTCCACACAGGCCATCAAATTGTCTAGATCAGTGGTTCTCAAACTTTAATGTCTGGAAGAACCACCTGGAAAGTTTGTTAAATTGCTGATTCCTGGACTTTACCACCAGATTCTAGTTCAGTAGGTCTGGTCTGGGGCCTGAGAGTTTGCATTTCTAATAACCTTCCAGGTGATGCTGCTGCTCTGGTTGGGGAACCACAGTTGGTGTAGATGTGATTTAGGTAGATTGTTCAGAAAGCCAGGTGGTTGGTCTTTGCATGCATCACAAAGACCATTCAAAGAAAGACAGCTCAAATCATTGAAAAGGAATTATCATTTGGACTCTTGTTTCTCAAGGAACATTAAAGAAGATGGAATTCATGACCACAACATTCAGAGCAACCGTTCTCAGAAGCAATTCTCTCAACCCTTGTAGTAGAGCTGGGATTTTTCATTCAATTCCTTCAACCTTCCATAGAGAGCTTCTGTCCTGCCTTCTTTCTTTGCCTCTTTCCCTCTCTTCCCTTTTCCTCTGTTGCTGATTCCCCAAATCCTAGGATCTGGCTGTTAAAGAGAAAATTCTCCCAGAGAGAGAGGCAAAGGGTGGCTCTTGTAAGGCAGATAACCACTCCAAGTTGATAAACCTGGTCTCTCTCAAACCTATGAATATTTCACATCTAAACTCTAAAGGGAAATTTTGCTAATCCAAAGTGACCTGCAACCACTCAAGAGAATGTTTCTTTTTTAAATAATTTAACTTTTTATGGTAGAAAAGCAAGGGCAGGGGTGTTCTGAGTAGCTCTATAATTTTTCCTACCATGCTACTGAAATCGGAAGTGTTGTTATTTCTAAAAGTCCACTTGACACAAACTTGTTGATTGTACCATTTTATCCTATTTGAATCTTTTCATACAGGCTGATTTTTGCTCTTGATCAGAAAGAGGTATATTAGTATAACATTATATACATTATATTATATTATATATATTATATATATGTATTTTTAGAATCTTAAACATACCTTTTAATTTTGGTGCTGGGGTTAAGAGGCAGGAATGGTACTAGAGCAGAGTCTGGGATCAGAAGAATTTAACAAAGTGGAGTTAAGTTGAGCACTTGGGTCGGGGCGGCAGCCATCTGCTTGGAAGCATCAGCCTCAAAGTATCCACAGCCTCCACATCTCCCTCCTTGTAGTCCCACACCTGGACCTGGGAGCCATCTTCTGTTCCCCAGGTCATGGCTGAAAGGACCTGGCCAGGCTGTGGGCACAGAAGGAACAGGCTTCTCTACTGAGGGTCAGAGGCTTGTCCAGCTCATGACCTACACCCAAAGATGCCTGGGTCACTTCTGCCATGCCTATGTCTGCCTGCTGTAGCTAGGCCAGGTCCTGCTCATGGATGAGGCTGGCTTCCCAGGAAGCCTCTTCTCTAGATGACCTATATTCTGTAGAATATATATGTAAAATACATGTGTTCTATATATAATACATAAATACTGTACATGTATTCTCTAGAACATATATAGGAAGTTGAGTGTGTTTTAGTCTACTTTCTCATATATATATATATATATATATATATATGTTATAGATTATGAATACATATTATAGGAGAACACCAGAATCACAACTAACTGCTGAACAATCATTGATAGGAAGACACTGGAACTCACCAAAAAAGATACCCCACATTCAAAGATAAAGGAGAAGCCACAGTGAGGCAATAGGAGGGGCACAATCACAATAAAATAAAGTCCCATAACTGCTGGGTGGGTGACTCACAAACTGGAGAACACTTATACCACAGAGGTCCACCCACTGGAGTGAAGGTTCTGAGCCCCACGTCAGGCTTCCCAACCTGGGGGTCCAGCAATAGGAGGAGGAATTCCTAGAAAATCAGACTTTGAAGGCTAGAAGGATTTGATTGCAGGACTTTAACAGGACTGGGGGAAGCAGAGAATCCACTCTTGGAGGGCACACACAAAGTAGTGTGCATGTTGGGGCCCAGGGGAAGAAGCAGTGACCCCACAGGAGACTGAACCAGACCTACCTGACAGTGTTGGAGGGTCTCCTGCAGAGGTTGGGGGTGGCTGTGGCTCACCGTGAGGACAAGGACACTGGCAGCAGAAGTTTTGGGAAGAACTCCTTCGCATGAGCCCTCCCAGAGTCTGCCATTAGTTCCACCAAAGAGCCGGTAGTCTCCAGTGTTGGCTTGCTTCAGGCCAAACAACCAAAAGGAGGGAATCTAACCCCACCCATCAGCAGACAAGCAGATTAAAGTTTTACTGAGCTCTGTCCACCAGAGCAACACCCAGTTCTACCCACCACCAATCCCTCCCATCAGGAAACTTGCACAAGACTCTTAGATAGCTTCATCCACCAGAGTGCAGACAGTAGAAGCAAGAAGAACTACAATCCTGAAGCCTGCGGAACAAAAGCCACCTTCACAGAATGATAGACAAGATGAAAAGGCAGAGAGCTATGCACCAGATGAAGGAACAAGGTAAAACTCCAGAAAAACAACTAAATGAAGTGGAGATAAACAACCTTCCAGAAAAATAAATTCAGAATAATGATAGTGAAGATGATCCAAGACCTCGGAAAAAGAATGGAGGCAAAGATGGAGAAGATGCAAGAAATGTTTAACAAAGACCTAGAAGAATTAAAGAACAAACAAAAAGAGATGAACAATACAATAACCGAAATGAAAACTACACTAGAAGGAATCAATAGCAGAATAACTGAGGCAGAAGAACGGAAAAGTGACCTGGAAGACAGAGTGGTGGAATTCACTGCTGTAGAACAGAATAAAGAAAAAAGAATGAAAAGAAATGAAGACAGTCTAAGAGACTTCTGGGACAACATTAAATGCAAAAACATTCACATTATAGGGGTTCCAGAAGGAGAAGAGAGAGAGAAAGGACCCATGAAAACAATTGAAGAGATAATAGTCAAAAACTTCCCTAACATGGGAAAGAAAATAGCCATCCAAGTCCAGGAAGTGCAGAGAGTCCCAGGCAGGATAAACCCAAGGAGAAGCATGACAAGACACATAGTAATCAAATTGACAAAAATTAAAAACAGGGCTTCCCTTGTGGCACAGTGGTTGAGAGTCCACCTGCCAATGCAGGGGACACGGGTTCGTGCCCCGGTCTGGGACGGTTCCACATGCCGCGGAGCTGCTGGGCCCGTGAGCCATGGTTGCTGAGCCTGCACGTCCGGAGCCTGTGCTCCACAATGGGAGAGGTCACAACAGTGAGAGGCCCGCGTACTGCAAAAAAAATAAAAATAAAAATAATTAAATACAGAGAAAAATTATTGAAAACAGCAAGGGAAAAACAACAAATAATATATGAGGGAACTCCCATAAGGTTAACAGCTGATTTCTCAGCAGAAACTCTACAAGCCAGAAGGGAGCGGCATGATATATTTAAAGTGATGAAAGGGAAGAAACTACAACCAAGATTACTCTACCCAGCAAGGATCTCATTCAGATTTGACAGAGAAATCAGAAGCTTTACAGACAAGCAAAAGCTAAGACAATTGAGCACCATTAAACCAGTTCTACAAAAAATGCTAAAGGAACTTCTCTAAGTGGGAAACACAAGAGAAGAAAGGACCTACAAAAACAAACCCATAACAATTAAGAAAATGGTAGTAGGAACATACATATAGTTAATTACCTTAAACGTGAATGGATTAAATACTCCAACCAAAAGACACAGGCTCACTGAATGGATACAAAAACAAGACCCACATATATGCTGTCTACAAGAGACTCACTTCAGACCTAGGGACACATACAGACTGAAAGTGAGGGGATGTAAAAGATATTCTGTGCAAATGGAAATCAAAAGACAGCTGGAGTAGCACTATTCATATCAGATAAAATAGACTTTAAAATAAAGAATGTTACAAGAGACAAGGAAGGACACTACATAATGATCAAGGGGGATCAATCCAAGAAGAAGATATAACAATTATAAATATATATGCACTCAACATAGGAGCACCTCAATACATAAGGCAACTGCTAACAGCTATAAAAGAGGAAATAGACACTAACACAATAATACTGGGGGACTTTAACACCTCACTTACACCAATGGACAGATCATCCAAACAGAAAATTAATAAGGAAACACAAGCTTTAAATGACACAGTAGACCAGAGAGATTTAATTGATATTTAAAGGACATTCCATTCAAAAACAGCAGATTACACTTTCTTCTCAAGTGCACATGGAACATTCTTCAGGGTAGATCACATCTTTGGTCACAAATCAAGCCTCAGTAAATTTAAGAAAATTGAAATCATATCAAGCATCTTTTCTGAACACAGTGCTATGAAATTAGAAATCAGTTACATGGAAAAAAACCATAAAAAACACAAACACATGGAGGCTAAGCAATACTTTGCTAAATAACCAAGAGATCACTGAGGAAATCAAAGAGGAAATCAAAAAATTCCTAGAGACAAATGACAATGAAAACACGATGATCCAAAACCTATGGGATGCAGCAAAAGCAGTTCTAAGAGAGAAGTTTATAGCTATACAAGCCTACCTCAAGAAACAAGAAAAATCTCAAATAAACAATCTAACCTTACAACTAAAGGAACTAGAGAAAGAAGAACAAAAAAACCCCAAAGTTAGTAGAAGAAAAGAAATCATAGAGATCAGAGCAGAAATAAATGAAATAATAGAAACAAAGAAAACAACAGCAAAGATCAATAAAACTAAAAGCTGCTTCTTTGAGAAGATAATCAAAATTGGTAAACCTTTAGCCAGACTCATCAAGAAAAAGAGGGAGAGGACTTAAGTCAATAAAATTAGAAACGAAAAAGGAGAAGTTACAACAGACACTGCAGAAATACAAAGCATCCTAAGAGACTACTACAGGCAACTCTATGCCAATAAAATGGGCCACCTGGAAGAAATGGACAAATTCTTGGAAAGGTCTAACCTTCCAAGACTGAACCAGGAAGAAATACAAAATATGAACAGATCAACCACAGGAATGAAATTGAAACTGTGATTAAAAATCTTCCAACAAGCAAAAGTCCAGGACCAGGTGGCTTCACAAGAGAATTCTATCAAACATTTACAGAAGTGCTAACACCCATCCTTCTCAAACTCTTCCAAAAAATTGCAGAGGAAGGAACACTCCCAAACTCATTCTATGAGGCCACCATCACCTTGATACCAAAACCAGACAAAGATACTACAAAGAAAGAAAATTACAAACCAATATCACTGTTTGTCTCTGTGTCTCTCTGCCCAAGGACATTCTCTGGCCATACACAGGACAGCCCGAGGTGCTTGCAAGGTCCTCCAGGAACTCTATAACTTGTGATGGACAGGAGTTGGTAGGAAAATACCCCAGCTTCTCCCTTCAGTGGGACAACACATTTTTTCAGTGGGTCTCCAGTGAAACTGAGCCCCAGTGCCCACAGCAGTAACTGGCTTATTATCACACCCTTCTATCTGCTTTCCTCCTTTCCCCACTCCCTCACTGTGCTGCCTGGTTTCCCAAATAACTAACTCCTCCTCCATCCTTAGGGTCTGCTTTTAGGGGAATTCAAACTAAGACAATGCACCATGGATAATTCCCATACATATCTTCCAAATTTGGCAAAAATCCAACCAGGAATTTTTTTTTTATCATGTGGTTCACAGAGATGCTTCTTTTTCTTTATCTAGATCTATCCATCATATTAGCATACATGTTATCAGATTTATCTACATCTCTATTAAGTGTTATTGACATGAAATAATTGAGAAATAATTTCTCACTTCCTATTTTCAGTTCTTTACAACTTTCAGGAGACTTTGAGTCTAATACATTTTCAGTTACTTTGTATGACATCTCACTCTTTTTTTCCTTAAAAATTTTTATTTGGCTCAGGACTCTCCCTGTCCCATATGATGAGTGCATGCAAAGTTCCACTGGTAGTAAGTGATTCTTTTTATTTGAGTTGTTTCCCTGAAGATGTATTTTCAGAACATTTCTTTGGAGTATGTGCAGTTCCTCTGGGGGGTTAAGTGTAGGTGGTGAGCTGTTAAAAGAAATCCTACTTGTGGCCCATCCTTGGTAGGATTATTCTCTTATTCATCTAGTCTGGTTTTGAGTACATAGTTGATGCTAAACAAATGCTAATTAATAATAACCTAATAGAAAATGGATTTAGGGCAAAAAAATGCAAGGCATAATGACATCCTAGATTTTTCAAATAACATTCATCACAGTTATTTTAGTCTTCTCAAACTCAAGCCAATATTTCAAGT
The DNA here is from genome assembly GCF_025265405.1 of Mesoplodon densirostris. Taxonomy (NCBI): domain Eukaryota; kingdom Metazoa; phylum Chordata; class Mammalia; order Artiodactyla; family Ziphiidae; genus Mesoplodon; species Mesoplodon densirostris. The sequence goes on along the minus strand of NC_082676.1, from coordinate 20,799,474 downwards.
CAGTTCTGTAGAAAAAGGAAGTTAGGTTGGATCTGTTGTTTTCCAGAATGTCCCATTCTGTAGATGCTTGTAGTTCCCAGGCCAGGGCGGAGATAGCTCAGTGCAGTGGGGAACGTATAGGATGTGGTGAAAGGTTGCCCCATAAGAATGGGGTCCTTTCTTCCCCAGAGAGGATACTCACTGGGATTTAGTGCACCATCCAGGAAATTGTGTCGTTCTAAGTGCAGATAAAGGTAAAGGTTTTATTTAATTAATAGGATGGATGAAACCACAGACTTCCTAGTTTATAACCTGGATTGGGGCCAAGACTAGAGCCAATAAGAAGAAAGCAAATGTGGTGTCAATATCTACTTCCCCTAGTAACTTCATTTTATTCCACACTGATTCTCATCTTTCCATAGAGACCATTTAGACTTGGTCATCATGTGTCTTGCACCCACTCTCCCTCTCAGCCTTTCTTCCTTGTTCTGGACCTGCCTGATCTTTCTGCCACTCTGCATGTGTCGTCTATACATATCATGGAATATCATTCAGTTATAAAATGAAGGAAATCCTACCATACATGACAACATGGATGAACCTGGGTGACATCATGTTAAAATGAAATAAACCAGTGACAGAAGGACAAATACTGCATGATTCCACTTCTATGAGGTATATAAAATAGTCAAACACATACAAACAGAAGGTAGAATGGTGGTTGCCTGGAGCTGGGGGAGGGAAATATGGGGAGTTGTTGTTTAATGGGTATAAAGTTTCACTTATGTAAGATGAATAAGGTCTAAAGATCTGCCCTACAACACTGTACAACAGTGCTGTATGGTACATGGAAACTGCTATATTTAGAATAGATAACCAACAAGGACCTACTGTATAGCACAGAGAGCTCTGCTCAATACTCTTTTAATAACCTAAATGGGAAAAGAATTTGAAAAATAATAGATACATGTATATGTATAACTGAATCACTGTGTTGTACACCTGAAACTAACACAACATGGTTAGTCAGCTATAGTCCAATACAAAATAAAAATTTTAAAAATGCGACATGGTACATGCAAACATTTGTTAACAGGATGGATCTCATGTTAAGTGTTCTTATCGCAATAATTATAAAAAAAAAGAAATCTCACCACATTCTTTTCTGTGCTTCAATTCGCCTCTCTGGAAATAAAGATTATGCCAACTGAGTGTCACTGTGAGAACTAAGTGTGATCATGTTTATCGATGTCTGGCATGTCCCTAGCAGTAAATGAACATCAATTTTATGCCCATTAGATGGTTGTGCATAGCATAGTGGTGAGCTTGGGCTCTGAAGTCAGACTACCCTAGTCTGAATTGTGTCTTTGCCACTTGCTGGCTGCGTGATTAGGAAGAAGTTATTGAACCTCTCTGTGCCTCAGTTTCCCCATCAGTTAAAGGGGGGCAATAATAGTGTCTAATATATAGGTTTGTTCTGAGAATCAAATGAAGCAGTGTGCGTAAAGTGCTTCATAAAAGTTAGCCTTATTATTATTACTGTTAGTTTTCTAGGGACATAAATAGTTCCTTTACATTATCTCTTAATTCAGTCCTGTTATTCTCTGGTTCTTCCTTCCCAGGTGGGAAAATGAGTCTTCATTGCTAAACTTACTGAGGAAAATGCTGATCTCCCAAAATAGCTATTGAGCAGTAATTTTCAAAATACATAGTAAACCCAAGCTATACATGAAAGGCTCTTGAAGTAGGTCATTGCCACAGGGTTGCTTAGAGAGGGTGCCGCTGGGAAGATTTACCTCTGGGGGGGTTATTAAACAAAAGAGGGTCTGTGTTTTTGAACAATTCCTCTGCTACAAAAGAACTGTGCATGAAGAGACATAAAGGAATAGGTGTCATCAAAGGGTATCTATCTATCTATCTATCTATCTATCTATATCTATCATCTATCTCTTTAAAAGATTATGCATTAAGTAGATTATTATTTTTTCCATATTTAACATTTTGGAACTTTTCAGAGGTCTCTGTTTTGAGTTTGGACTACTTTGACAAACTTGCTGCAGAGGAAATAATTTGTGTCCATGATATCACTGTGTCAGTAAGGGATCAACACTTGTTTCTAAGGAGGGACCAAAGGAGGACACTGATTTATGTGCATGGTACATGTGTGCTGGTTCTAGATGTGCTTCTTTAAAGATGTGTGACCACTGGCTATTTTTCGACATAGGATTTCTTTTGGGGGCCTTGATGAGGACAGGGGTTTAGAGGTTTATCCTTCAGTAGGTGAAATGTCTCTTGCTTGCTGTTGAATGTTGAAGTTGGAGTCATTATTTTCAAGACCTCTACCCCTACTTCTCTCTTTACTTTCCCCACAGCTGCAGTCCCTTCTTTACCATTGCATTCTTAGGCTTTCCTTTTCCTTTGAATTCATTAATCTCAAACATTACCTTCTTAATTTTGTCCTCTGTTAAAGATGAAAATATCTTTATTGATTTTTTCTTGTTATAAAAATAAGACATAATTCCAGGAGTTCCTTATATATTTTAGAAACTAACCCCTTTTCAGATATACACTTTACAAATATTTTCTCCCATTCTATTGTTTACCTTTCACTCTTGTTGTTTGCTTCCTCTGCTGTGCAGAATTTTAGTTTGATGTAGTCCCGCTTGTTTGTTTTTGTTGCCTGTGCTAAGCTAAGGACTTAAATAGCCATTTATCCAAAGAAGACATACAAATGGCCAACAGGTATATGAAAAAGTGCTCAGTGTCACTAATCATCAGGGAAATGCAAATCTAAACCACAATGAGATATCACCTCACACCTGTCAGAATTGTTATTATCAAAAAACAAAAGAATCTAAAAAATGACGTAAATGAACCTATTTATAAAACAGAAATAGACTCACAGACATAGAAAACAAACTTATGGTTACTAGAGGGGATAGTGGGTGAGGTGGGAGAAGATAAATTAGGAGTTTGGGATTAACATATACACATTACTATGTATAAAACAGATAGACACAGCCCGGAGGAAGATGGCGGAAGAGTAAGACGCAGAGATCACCTTCCTCCCCACAGATACATCAGAAATTCATCTACACGTGGATCAACTCCTACAGAACACCTACTGAACGCTGACAGAAGACCTCAGACCCCCTAAAAGGCAAGAAACTCCCCACATACCTGGGTAGGGCAAAAGAAAAAAAGAATAAACAGAGACAATAGGATAGGGACGGGACCTGCACCAGTGGGAGGGAGCCGTGAAGGAGGGAAGGTTTCTACACACTACAAGCCCCTTCGCGGGCGGAGACTGCAGGTCGCGGAGGGGGAAAGCTTCGGAGTAGCGGAGGAGAGCACAGCAACAGGGGTGTGGAGGGCAAAGCGGAGAGATTCCGGCACAGAGGATCGGTGCCCTCAGGCACACACCAGCCCGAGAGGCTTGTCTGCTCGGCCGCCGTGGCGGGCGGGGCTGGGAGCTGAGGCTTGGGTATCGGCTTTCAGTCGGAGCGCAGGGAGAGGACTGGGGCTGGCGGCAGGAAGAGAGCCTGAAGGGGTTAGTGCACCACGGCTAGCCCGGAGGGAGTCCGGGGAAAGGGTCTGGAGTTGCTGAAGAGGCAAGAGTCTTTTTTCACTTTCACTTTCGTTTCCTGGTGTGCGAGGAGAGGGCATTAAAAGGGCTGCTTAGGGAAGCGCCGGAGACAGGCGCGAGCCGCGGGTAAGGCGTGGACCTCGGAGACAGGCGTGGGCCGCCACCGCCGCCGCCGCCCACCGCCCGCCGCCGCCCGCCGCCACCGCGGCCCGCCGCCGCCCGCCGCCGCCGCGGCCCGCCGCCGCCGCCGCCGCCGCCGCGGCCCGCCGCCGCCCGCCGCCGCCGCCGCCGCCGCCGCGGCCCGCCACCGCCGCCGCCTGCCGCCGCCCGCCACCGCCGCCGCCGCGGCCCGCCGCCGCCGCCGCCCCCGCCGCCCCCGCGGCCCGCCACCGCCGCCGCCTGCCGCCGCCCGCCGCCGCCGCAGCCGCGGGGCCTGTGTGCGAGCGCGGGTCACTGTCCGCCCCGCCTTCCGGGGGACCTGTGCACCCCGCCACTGCCTGGGTCCCGAGACCCGGGGACGGCTTTCCCGGGAAAGCGCACGGAGCGCCACGGGCAGCTGCAACGTCACGCCGGCCTCTGCCGCCGCAGGCCCGCCCCACACTGCGCGCCCCTCCCTCCCCTCTGCATGAGTGAGCCAGAGCCCCCGAATCAGCGGCTCCTTTAAACCCGTCCTGTCTGAGCGAAGAATGGACGCCCTCCGGCGACCTACGCACAGAGGCGGGGCCAGGTCCAAGGCTGAGACCCGGGAGCTGTGAGAGCAAAGTCAGGGAAATCTCTCTGTGCAGCCTCGGAGGCAGCGGATCAAAGCTCCACAGTCCATTTGATGTGCCCTGCGTCTGTGGAGTGCATGAATGGACAGCGAATCATCCCAAATTGAGGAAGTGGACTTTGAGGACAAGATTTAAGACTTTCCCCCCTTTTCCTCTTTTTACAACGAATTATCCCAAATTGAGGAGGTGGGCTTGGAGAGCAAGATTTTTGATTTTTCCCCCTGCTCTCTTTTTGTGAATGTGTATGTGTAATCTTCTGTGTAAGATTCTCTCTGTATAGCTTTGCTTCCACCATATGTCCCAGGGTTCTATCGGTCCGTTTTTTTTTTTTTTTCTTTCAATAATTACTTTCTAATTTTAATAACGCTACTATATTTCATACTTTATTCTATTTTACTTTACCTGCTCTTTCTTTTTTTCCTACCTTCCCTTCCTCCCTCCCTCCCTCTGCTCTTCCTTTCCTTCTTTCTTTTTCTTTCCTCCCTCCCTCCCACCCTTCTTCTTTCCACTTTCTTTTTCTTTCCTTCCTCCCTCCCTCCCTCCTGTCTTTCTTTCTTTCTTTCCTTCCTCCCTCCCTCCCTCCCTTCTTCCATTCACTCTTCCTTTTGCTTTCATTGCTCCCTCCCTCCCTCCTTTCCTTCTTTCTTTCCATCCTTCCTCACTCCCTCCCTCCTTTCTTTCTTTCTTCCTTCCTTCCTTTCTTCCCTTCTTCCTTTCTTTCCCTCTCTCTTTCTTTCTTCTACTAATTCTTTCTTTCTGCTTTTTCTCCCTGTTATTCTGAGCTGGGTGGATGAAAGGCTCTTGGTGCTGCAGCCAGGAGCCAGTGCTGTGCCTCTGAAGTGGGAGAGCCAACTTCAGGACACGGGTCCACAAGAGACCTCCCAGCTCCACATAATATCAAGCAGCGAAAATCTCCCAGAGATCTCCATCCCAACACCAGCACCCAGCTTCAGTCAACGACCAGCAAGCTACAGTGCTGGTCACCCTATGCCAAGCAACTAGCAAGGCAGGAACACAACCCCACCCATTAGCAGAGAAGCTACCTAAAAACATAATAAGGCCATAGGCACCCCAAAACACACCACCAGACGTGGACCTGTCCACCAGAAAGACAAGATCGAGCCTCAACCACCAGAACACAGGCATTAGTCCCCCCCACCAGGAAGCCTATACAACCTACTGAAACAACCTTAGCCACTGGGGTCAGACACGAAAAACAACGGGAACTACGAATCTGCAGCCTGCAAAAAGGAGACCCCAAACACAGTAACATAAGCAAAATGAGAAGACAGAAAAACACACAGCAGGTGAAGGAGCAAGATAAAAACCTACCAGACCTAACAAATGAAGAGGTAATAGGCAGTCTACCTGAAAAAGAATTCAGAATAATGATGGTAAAGATGATCCAAAATCTTGGAAATAGAATAGACAAAATGCAAGAAACAGTTATCAAGGACCTAGAAGAACTAAAGATGAATCAAGCATCGATTAAAAACACAATACATGAAATAAAAAATACTCTAGATGGGATCAATAGCAGAATAACTGAGGCAGAAGAACGGATAAGTGAGGTGGAAGATAAAATAGTGGAAATAACTGATGCAGAGCAAAATAAAGAAAAAAGAATGAAAAGAACAGAGGACAGTCTCAGAGACCTCTGGGACAACATTAAACGCACCAACATTCGAATTATAGGGGTTCCAGAAGAAGAAGAGAAAAAGAAAGGGACTGAGAAAATATTTGAAGAGATTATAGTTGAAAACTTCCCCAATATGGGAAAGGAAATAGTTAATCAAGTCCAGGAGGCACAGAGAGTCCCATACAGAATAAATCCAAGGAGAAATACACCAAGACACATATTAATCAAACTGTCAAAAATTAAACACAAAGAAATCATATTAAAAGCAGCAAGGGAAAAACAACAAATAACACACAAGGGAATCCCTATCAGGTTAACAGCTGATCTCTCAGCAGAAACTCTACAAGCCAGAAGGGAGTGGCAGGACATAATTAAAGTGATGAAGGAGAGAAATCTGCAGCCAAGATTACTCTACACAGCAAGGATCTCATTCAGATTTGATGGAGAAATTAAAACCTTTACAGACAAGCAAAAGCTGAGAGAGTTCAGCACCACCAAACCAGCTTTACAACAAATGCTAAAGGAACTTCTCTAGGCAAGAAACACAACAGAAGGAATATACCTACAATAACGAACCCAAAGCAATTAAGGAAATGGGAATAGGAACATACATATCAATAATTACCTTAAATGTAAATGGACTAGATGCTCCCACCAAAAGACACAGAGTGGCTGAATGGATACAAAAACAAGACCCATATATATGCTGTCTACAAGAGACCCACTTCAGACCTAAAGACACATACAGATTGAAAGTAAGGGGATGGAAAAAGATATTCCATGCAAATGGAAACCAAAAGAAAGCTGGAGTAGCAATTCTTATATCAGACAAAATAGACTTTAAAATAAAGACTATTAGAAGAGACAAAGAAGGACACTACATAATGATCAAGGGATCGATCCAAGAAGAAGATATAACAATTGTAAATATTTATGCACCCAACATAGGAGCACCTCAATACATAAGGCAAATACTAACAGCCATAAAAGGGGAAATCGACAGTAACACAATCATAGTAGGGGACTTTAACACCCCACTTTCACCAATGGACAGATCGTCCAAAATGAAAATAAATAAGGAAACACAAGCTTTAAATGATACATTAAACAAGATGGACTTAGTTGATATTTATAGGACATTTCATCCAAAAACAACAGAATACACATTTTTCTCAAGTGCTCATGGAACATTCTCCAGGATAGATCATATCTTGGGTCACAAATCAAGCCTTGGTAAATTTAAGAAAATTGAAATTGTATCAAGTATCTTTTCCGACCACAATGCTATGAGACTAGACATCAATTACAGGAAAAGATCTGTAAAAAATACAAACACATGGAGGCTAAACAATACACTACTCAATAACGAAGTGATCACTGAAGAAATCAGAGAGGAAATTAAAAAATACCTAGAAACAAATGACAATGGAGACACGACAACCCAAAACCTATGGGATGCAGCAAAAGCAGTTCTAAGGGGGAAGTTTATAGCAATACAATCCCACCTTAAGAAACAGGAAACATTTCGAGCAAACAACCTGACCCTGCACCTAAAGCAATTAGAGAAAGAAGAACAAAAAACCCCCAAAGCTAGCAGAAGGAAAGAAATCATAAAGATCAGATCAGAAATAAATGAAAAAGAAATGAAGGAAACGATAGCAAAGATCAACCAAACTAAAAGCTGGTTCTTTGAGAAGATAAACAAAATTGACAAACCATTAGCCAGACTCATCAAGAAAAGAAGGGAGAAGACTCAAATCAATAGAATTAGAAATGAAAAAGGAGAAGTAACAACTGACACTGCAGAAATACAAAAGATCATGAGAGATTACTACAAGCAACTCTATGCCAATAAAATGGACAACCTGGAAGAAATGGACAAATTCTTAGAAATGCACAACCTGCCAAGACTGACTCAGGAAGAAATAGAAAATATGAATAGACCAATCACAAGCACTGAAATTGAAACTGTGATTAAAAATCTTCCATCAAACAAAAGCCCAGGACCAGATGGCTTCACAGGCGAATTCTATCAAACATTTAGAGAAGAGCTAACACCCATCCTTCTCAAACTCTTCCAAACAATTTCTGAGGAAGGAACACTCCCAAACTCATTCTACGAGGCCACCATCACCTTGATACCAAAACCAGACAAGGATGTCAGAAAGAAAGAAAACTACAGGCCAATATCACTGATGAACATAGATGCAAAAATCCTCAACAAAATACTAGCAAACAGAATCCAACAGCACATTAAAAGGATCATACACCATGATCAAGTGGGGTTTATTCCAGGAATGCAAGGATTCTTCAATATACGCAAATCAATCAATGTGATACACCATATTAACAAGTTGAAGGAGAAAAACCATATGATCATCTCAATAGATGCAGAGAAAGCTTTCGACAAAATTCAACACCCTTTTATGATAAAAACCCTGCAGAAAGTAGGCATAGAGGGATCTTTCCTCAACATAATAAAGGCCATATATGACAAACCCACAGCCAACATTGTCCTCAATGGTGAGAAACTGAAACCATTTCCACTAAGATCAGTAACAAGACAAGGCTGCCCACTCTCACCACTCTTATTCAACCTAGTTTTGGAAGTTTTAGCCACAGCAATCAGAGAAGAAAAGGAAATAAAAGGAATCCAAATCGGAAAAGAAGAAGTAAAGCTGTCATTGTTTGCAGATGACATGATACTATACATAGAGAATCCTAAAGATGCTACCGAAAAACTACTAGAGCTAATCAATGAATTTGGTAAAGTAGCAGGTTACAAAATTAATGTACAGAAATCTCTGGCATTCCTGTACACTAATGATGAAAAATCTGAAAATGAAATCAAGAAAACACTCCCATTTACCATTGCAACAAAAAGAATAAAATATCTAGGAATAAACCTACCTAAGGAGACAAAAGACCTGTATGCAGAAAATTATAAGACACTGATGAAAGAAATTAAAGATGATACAAATAGATGGAGAGATATACCATGCTCCTGGATTGGAAGAATCAATATTGTGAAAATGACTCTACTACCCAAAGCAATCCACAGATTCAATGCAATCCCTATCAAACTACCACTGGCATTCTTCACAGAACTAGAACAAAAAATTTCAAAATTTGTTTGGAAAAACAAAAGACCCCGAATAGCCAAAGCAATCTTGAGAACGAAAAATGGAGCTGGAGGAATCAGGCTCCCTGACTTCAGACTATACTGCAAAGCTACAGTAATCATGACAGTGTGGTACTGGCATAAAAACAGAAAGATAGATCAGTGGATCAGGATAGAAAGCCCAGAGATAAACCCACGCACATATGGCCAACTTATCTTTGATAAAGGAGGCAGGAATGTACAGTGGAGAAAGGACAGCCTCTTCAATAAGTGGTGCTGGGAAAACTGGACAGGGACATGTAAAAGTATGAGATTAGATCATTCCCTAACACCATACACAAAAATAAGCTCAAAATGGATTAAAGACTTAAATGTAAGGCCAGAAACTATCAAACTCTTAGAGGAAAACATAGGTAGAACACTCTATGACATAAATCACAGCAAGATCCTTTTGGACCCACCTCCTAGAGAAATGGAAATAAAAACAAAGATAAACACATGGGACCTAATGAAACTTAAAAGCTTTTGCACAGCAAAGGAAACCATAAACAAGACCAAAAGACAACCCTCAGAATGGGAGAAAATATTTGCAAATGAAGCAACTGACAAAGGATTAATCTCCAAAATTTATAAACAGCTCATGCAGCTCAATAGCAAAAAAACAAACAACCCAATCCAAAAATGGGCAGAAGACTTAAATAGGCATTTCTCCAAAGAAGATATACAGACTGCCAACAAACACATGAAAGAATGCTCAACATCATTAATCATTAGAGAAATGCAAATCAAAACTACAATGAGATATCATCTCACACCAGTCAGAATGGCCATCATCAAGAAATCTAGAAACAATAAATGCTGGAGAGGGTGTGGAGAAAAGGGAACACTCCTGCACTGCTGGTGGGAATGTGAATTGGTACAGCCACTATGGAGAACAGTATGGAGGTTCCTTAAAAAACTAAAAATAGAACTACCATATGATCCAGCAATCCCACTACTAGGCATATACCCTAAGAAAACCATAATTCAAAAAGAGACATGTACCAAAATGTTCATTGCAGCTCTATTCACAATAGCCCGGAGCTGGAAACAACCTAAGTGTCCATCATCGGATGAATGGGTAAAGAAGATGTGGCACATATATACAATGGAATATTACTCAGCCATAAAAAGAAACGAAACTGAGCTATTTGTAATGAGGTGGATAGACCTAGAGTCTGTCATACAGAGTGAAGTAAGTCAGAAAGAGAAAGACAAATACCGTATGCTAACACATATATATGGAATATAAGAAAAAAAAAATGTCATGAAGAACCTAGGGGTAAAACGGGAATAAAGACACAGACCTACTTGAGAATGGACTTGAGGATATGGGGAGGGGGAAGGGTAAGCTGTGACAAAGCGAAAGAGAGGCATGGACATATATACACTACCAAACGTAGGGTAGATAGATAGTGGGAAGCAGCCGCAGAGCACAGGGAGATCAGCTCGGTGCTTTGTGACTGCCTGGAGGGGAGGGATGGGGAGGGTGGGAGGGAGGGAGATGCATGAGGGAGGGGATGTGGGAACAGATGTATATGTATGACTGATTCACTTTGTTATAAAGCAGAAACTAATAAAAAAAAGGAAAAAAAAAAGACTTAAAAAAAAAATAAAAAAAATAAAAAATAAAAAAATAAAACAGATAGACAACAAGGACCTACTGTATAGCACAGGGAATTATATTCAATGTCTTGTAATAACCTATCATGGAAAAGAATATTTATATAAACTGAATCACTTTGCTGTACACCTGAAGCTAACACAACATTGTAAATTGACCATACTTCAATAAAAAAATGGTTATTGAAAAAAGCCAAATGAGTTTTGATGAAATTTTTCTAGAGATGCATGGTGGTGATGGTTGCACAACAATATGAATGTACTTAATGCCACTGAACTCTACATTTAAAAAATAAAAGCAGATATGTGTTGGTGAGGATGTGAAGAAATTGAAATCTTTGCACACTGTTGGTGGGGATGCAAAATAGTGGGGCTGCTGTGGAAAACAGTATGGAGGCTCCTCAAAAATTAAAAATAGAGCTGCCATATGATACAGCAATCCAACTTCTGGGTATTTAATCAAAAGAATTGAAATTAGGATCTTGAAAGGATACTAGCACTCTTACGTTCATTGCAGAACCACTCAGAGTAGCCAAGATATGAAAAAATTTTAATGTCCATCGACAGATGAATGGATAAGAAAATGTGGTCAATACATACAATGGAATACTACTCAGTCTTAAAAAAGAGGAAAACTGTGCAATATGAGGCAACATGGATATTAAGAATATTATGCTAAGTGAACTAAGCCTGTTAGAAGGACAAATATTGCATGATTCCACTTATATGAAGTACCTGAAATGGTCAAATCCATAGAATTGAAGAGAGGATTGGTGGATGCCAGGGACTGAAGGGAAGGGGAAATGGGAAGTTACTAATCAATAAACATCAAGTTTAAGTTACTCAAGATGAATAGGCTCTATAGAACTACTGTACAACACTGTACCTACAGTCAACAATAAAGAACAGTTAAAATTCATTTGGCGGTAGAACTCATGTTAAGTATTCTTACAACAATGAAATAAAATTGAAAGAGAACTTTAAAAAGGGCATAATTGTAAAAATTTAAATGTGGACATGTAAAAATAATTACATCTAACAGCAATAAGTACTACTAATATTTTGGGATATAGCCTTCCAGATTTTTCCTTTGCCTGTGTCCGTACATACTGTCACACATGCAGAATTTGGTAACTGCCTCTATCACTTCCTGGTCCAGTATTACTACATCTCCATGTCAATATACATAGCTCTACTGCATTTATTTGAAAAGCCACATGATGTCTTATAGGTGAATCTCCAGGTTTTTTTTTTTTCCAATGAAGCTGTTATAAGCAACTCATATGTGAACATCACGTACATACACCTTTACACAACTGCCCAGTCATTTCCTTACAATAAGTCCTAGAAGGTTGATGCCCGGAGTTAGATGTATGAACATTTAATTTTGATTTATATTGGTAAATTGTACTTCAGAAAGATTCTTCAAGGTCATATTTCCACAATAATTTAGGAGTGCACATTTCCCTGTATCCTCAACAATAGTGGATACTGTTGATCTTTTTACTCTTTGACTACGTGAGGGCACAAAAAGCTATGTTGATGTTTAAATTTGCATTTCTTTGACTATTGCTGAGATGGAGCACTTTTTCCTCTGTGTATTGTCCTTGTATATGTCTTTGTGAATTGCCTATTCATGCTCTTTCCCATGTTTTCTATTTGAATGTTCATTTTAGATTGCTTTGTATGATCTCTTTATTGATTAAGAATATTAACTATTTTTTGTCCTATATCTTGTACATAGTTTCCTAAGTTTTATTTAAAATTTTATTTTAATAAAATTAAAATATGAAGGCTTAATTTTTTATAAACAAATTTGTGAATCTATCCTTGAAGAGTTTTGACTTTGGTGGGAAACTAATAATGGCTATCCCCACACCATGATGATAAAATTAAACGTACATAAATCCAATATTTCACATATGGGGCAAATGTAAAGTTCACTGGAAAAATCAGAGACTAGGATGTTTGGGATAGAGGCATATGGATGAATATAAAGCAGTGGGGACAAAGTTGAAGATTTTTGTATCACATGTCATTGTTCACATTTGTCAAAATATTCACCATGGAAAAAACTTTGAACAACCAAGTACACAAAATGATTCGGCCAGTTGGTATAGCCAGACTTCCTTATTGGCCATTCTAGAACCGACACACATGTGAGCGACAGATCACAGTGGTAGAGATAGAGACTACAAATGGGCCTAAGAGTACATGCTCCCACTTACTCAGGCTTATCTTGCTCAGGCTATGTCTGAATGCCCAACAAATCAGCAGCAGAGATGAACAATGAGCCCGTGTTATGACACTATTCTTGACAGATTCCAAAAGACCACCTGGTGCAATAGTGTTCCCATGACCACGTGATCTACTGATCATATCACATACCACACCATCCAGAATCAGTAACTATATTAAGCTTCTTTTATCATAGAAAGGAAAAGGTTCACCCTCATAAGAATAGGTACTTATTCTGACTATAGGTTTACTTTTCTTGCCCACAGAGCTTCAGCCAGCACTAATCTTCTGGACATTAGGGAATGTCTGATCTACAGGCGTGATATTATTTTCCTCATAAAGCTGAAGTTTAGAAAGGTTTCATAACTTGCCAGAGGTTACACATACAGAATGTTTGAAAACTGCAATTTAAAACCAAATCTAGGATCTCCAAAGCCCATTCTTGCTCTAGCCCAGCAGGGCCAGTGTAGTTCCCTGCAGAAGACACATTGTTTTTTGTTTGTTTGTTTGTGGTACGTGGGCCTCTCACTGCTGTGGCCTCTCCCGTTGCGGAGCACAGGCTCCGGATGCACAGGCTCAGCGGCCATGGCTCACGGGCCCAGCCGCTCCACGGCATGTGGGATCTTCCCGGACCGGGGCACGAACCCGTGTCCCCTGCATCGGCAGGCGGACTCTCAACCACTGCGCCACCAGGGAAGCCCCAGAAGACACATTGACTCAAGTCTGGAGGACTTGGTTTGGTCACTATATAACCAAAACTTAATGCAGAGACAGCATCCTATAAGACACAGGAGCACCTTGGGAAAAGCCTCCACGATTGTTTCATTCAAAGCAAAACAGAACAATAAACAGACATCTTTCACTACATCAGTTATCCCGAACTTCAAGTGTGGTGCTGATGGCTTTGTCTTCAACTGCCCCAGAGATTGGTGGCTGATACGGAAAAATCTATTCTAGAGTCAGGCTCAGTGCAGCTCCCAAGCTGCTGATCTTTTTCAGGACCAACCATCATCTGAAAAAAGAAGTTGCAATTTAAACAAGACCAAGGTGACATGTGTGTGTGTGGGTCCATCACCAAGTCTCACTGTCCCTTTCTCCTAACCTCTGATGCCTGTGTCTTAGAAATAGCCTTCTGTACTGGACCCTCTGTCTCTGTCCTGTTGGGTCATCTGCTGTGATTTCCTTTATCTAGTGATAGGCTTGTATTAGACAGGCCTCTTTGGGTGGTAAGTGACAGAAACTGAGCTTAAACTGTCAGCCCATGTAAATAATTCCTCAACTAGGCCTAGGGTCAGTAGGAATGAGTGTCTTGAATGTCACCTGGACTCCAGTTCTGCATCTCTCTTCCATGCTTCTTTCAGCCTATGAGCTTTATCCTTTCAGATTGGCTTCTTCCATTTGGCTTAAATCACAGTCGTTGGTAGTTCTCATGCCTCTCAACTTATATCTTTATTATTTTCAGTTTCGGTTTGGAAAGCCTCAAGGATGGCGCTGATTGGGTAGGCTTGGGCTGGGTGCCCACCCCTGGACCAATGAAACACAGCCATGAGGGTGGAATACGATGATTGGCAGCTCTCCTGAAATCAATGGTTAGAGTATGGGCATTAACAGTTCTCAGAAAGAAGGAGGATGTTGTTGGCAGCTCACAGGAAGGAATGTTGATCAGACAAAACAATGACACCCACAGAGGTAGCCTGGTGACTCGCAATGAGAAAGTCAAGTCAACAATGCTGTAAGCTTCTACTAAATAATTACATTTTTTTTTCTTTTCAAGGGAACAATAATTTTGGAGTGCACTAAAAGACTGCTTTGCTCACCTTTGCACTTTCCATGATGATTAACACAGTGCCTTAAATTGAAGAGAGAAACAGAAAGAGGAAAAACAAAGCAGGTGATGGATTTCTCTATTGGGATAATGACATTTATTCTAGCCATCAATCCCTTACTGGGCACCTTCAGGTGTTTCTTGGTTGCACTTGCCTCCTCTTGCTCTGTCAGAAAAGAAGCAAACAGGATTTTTTCACATGCTCCTTTAACCTGTAGGTCTCTGAAGCTGCTTATGCACTGCATCATGGGTAAAATTTGGGTTAAAGATAATTGTAAATATGGTATTGATATTAACTGATGTTTTCCCAACATTGCAATAATGCTTGTTTTGTTTGTTGGAGAGTTTATTACTTTTTGATCAATAGAATGTGAGATTTGTGGAGGAAATTAGCATAGTGAATAACAATTAGGCAAAAAATCAATGGCATTCAGACAAATATGGGACTTGGAAAAGCCCCACAGGCACGCCAACCTTCACACACACACACACACACACACACACACACACATTTTAAAAACTGCGTTTAAAAACTACGATGCATCTGATTTACAATTCTAAAGCATGGGATGGGGGTGTGAGTTATGGTGACTACTAAGAACAGAAAAAGGAACAGGTCCAGAGAAACTGTCTGTGGATTTTGTTTGCAGGAAACTCAGGATCCTCACATGCTGAAAAACCTGAAACATCAATATCCACTAATTCTATTTGCACTCTATTTTTGGCTTAATTAAGAGTTACTGAATGCTTCCTCTTCACTAGTTCTCTGGTGGTGCTGTGTGCTGGGGGTAAGAGGTGCAGCTGATGGAACTGTAGTCCTCCCAGAGTCTCACTTCTGGTTCTTTTCTTCCTTTAGCATTATTCCATCAGTAGATAGAGCGAAGCATTTATATACTATGTCATCGAATCAGAGCCAGATACATTTAGGAGAGACTCCAGCAGTCATCAGATCCAATTCACTGTTAAACACAGGACAGAAATCCCTGAAAGTGGGTCTTCAATCCTTTGTTTGAACACTTCCAGTGACAGGGAACTCATTACCCCCCAGTGCAGCCCATTGAAATGTGGCATAGCTCTGATGATTGAATGTACTTTCTAACAATAAAGTAAAACCTGTTTCCATGTACATTCTCTCAATGGTCCTGTTTGTACCTCTGGAGTCAGAAGGAATAAAAGAGGAAGGAAGCTGTGATCTGTTTATCACTTTGTAAGGTTATAGGCCATTTCATATCTTTTCTTCTTTAGGACAAATGGTCAAGATCAATTGTATCAGTTTTTGATCATCACTGTGTGCCAGATACCAGGGTAAGCACGTTACGTGCATGTATCAGCTCCCTCACTTTTATGACAAACATAAGAAGTAATTGCTATCAGTAACCCCATAATGGGTTAATGGGGAAAGTGAGAACTGATGAGGTTAAGTAATATGTCTTAGAAAGTATTACAGCCAGGATTCAAACCTAGAAGAACTGATTCCAGAGCCTGTGGTTGCAAATACTATACTTTGTGAGCTTCCTGTCCTTAGGAGATAAAAATACATATAAAACTCAAATACATTTCAATATATGGATTTGGATTGAAGTACCCAGTTTCCTTTGGCTGTTGGATATGATGTGCACACTCTTGAAGGGAGACACATGGATGCATTTCCAAATTCCCTTCCCTCCTGCTCCGTGGACAGAAGAAGCCATAGGAGTTTGGAGAACAGGAAGAATTTTCCTTTATTTAAGAGATTTATTTTACTCTGGAGCTCAGAGAGATTCATGCCATGATTTACAGCTCTGTGCATCTTGTAGGTGGTCAAAACGATGCCCCCACGTCTCTGTGAAAGTCTTCTATCCAGTGGATGACTCTTTGTTGAAAGATGGAAACCTATTTGCAAAGGAGGACCCTCTGATTCAGTAGCCACATCCCAAATATCCATCCTTTCTGAGTGAAAGGTATTTTAAACCTTCCTCAAGAAACACAACCTGTTCACTGCGAACTCCTTGAGGCCATGTTTCCTTTTTGTCTCCTAAGCCTCCAGCGAGTATAGATCAGAGAAGTTACTAAGTATATATTTGTTGGATTAAATACAATGATTGGCATACAGTACAGTTCTTAGTGCTTACATTTTATGGTACATCTAAGAAGTATTCCCTGAGAACACTGGTAAAGTGTATTCACAGCATTACTCAGTCTCCCTGTGGGCTCTGACATCTGTATATCATAGTATTTGAGGATTCCTGGGGGTTCATTGCCATGTCTGAGAATCCTCACTATATATCATCCTATCTGATAATTCCTTATGGAATATCTCTGTAGCTGAGAATTTCCTTCCCTTGCATGCCTTTTCAGAAATCAATGTTTAGAATAATGGTCCTGCTTGGCTTTGAATTGGGCTGGTTAATAACCATTGCCAGGGAAATCAATCAAATCTATGATATCTTATTACTTACACTAATTTAATCACAGGGAACGGATCACTGTTCCAGTTCAAAGGGCAAAGAGAATGTGTGTGTGTGTGTGTGTGTGTGTGTGTGTGTGTGTGTGTGTGTGTGAGAGAGAGAGAGAGAGAGAGAGAGAGAGAGAGAGAGAGAGAACTTTAAACAGAGAAGATACTGAAACCCTAGAGGGAATGGCCTATTACTGTAAATCTCTACACTGCATTATTTTAGGCAATATTCAGCAGAACTTTAATTTATATCTGAAAGCCACTTTTATTCCAATCTTATTCTGAGAATATGGTGTGTTTTTGAATAATCTTTGAGATCAGAGAAAGCAATTGCTAAATACCTAATCATACAAATTCACTGAGTGTGATCTTTAGTAAAATTGCTCACATGTGATTACTGCAGCCAACCCAGCTGGCTCAGTCCTAGGCAAAGGTTTCGATTATAGATGGGCAGGACAGAGGCTGTAAATGTGGGCAATCGATGACGGTTCAGTGTCTCCATGTATATCGCTTAGTCTGTGTCAACCTCTTACATTCCCTCCCAACTCTGAGCTGGGAAGCAGCATCTTCCTATCCATCCTGATCTCAAATGTCCTCAAAAGCCTCCATGAAGCCTTTTCTCGGGGCCCCAGCCAGGCAAGGGTTCTTCCCTCTTTCAACTTCTTGTGCTGCTTGAGTGGGCACTAGTTATGTGGTCTAACCCGTGTCTCTTTCTAATGGGCAATGCCCCCTCTCTTATTCCATGGAGGCTCTGGTGGAGTTATTATTCAAGGACTATACTTCTTTGCCCCAGGTTGACCAGTAGAGAACCCCCCACCACCAACACCCCTCCTGCCCCTGGGAAGAGAGAATTGTTCAGGATAAGCCAGTTTCTCAAGCAGGACAAAAAGAATCATTCTTTAGGGATCATGTTGAATTTGGGAGAGGAGATTACAAAGGGTAAAGCCAATGAAGCTGTAGTTTCCATCCTGGCTTCCTCTATTTTTTTTTTTAATTTTTATTTTTCCATACAGCTCTGCCTTAGTCCTTTTCTCCTGTTCCATGAAATTTTATCTTTGCTAATCACTGGCTCTAGTGAAGAGATGACAAATTTTACCTCAGGTCCCAAGCCTGATTGATTGGCAGTGGCTGCTGGAGCACTGTGTTAAGAAAGAACCTAAAGTCAAGCCTGGGGTCAGCAGGAAAAGTGATCTGTGATCAATCAGTCATGTCTGACATGGAGACAGGAGTGGCTGGAGTGGTAAACAAGCCAGGTGTTTGCCATCCTTAATCTAGTGACATCTTTTTTCTTCTCAGTGATTGCTGTGAGTCCTGGATTTAGGCAACCCCTTATTTCTATAATGTGTCACATTTGTCACCAGGAAAGCCACAGTGGCCACCTTATGAACCAGGTCAACTAGAGTTTTGCCCTTCAGATTTTGACATTAATTCTTTGGATTCCCAAAGGATGAAGTCAGTTAGCATAATAAATGATGTTAAAGAGTATAAATCCAAGTGAAGCAGGAACATAAAGAATAGAAGGAGAGAACAACTAAAGCCATTCTGGAAAATTTAAGGAGCATGTGGCATAGCCTGGGAGCCCCAGGGTTGTATGCTCAGAGCAGCATATGAAGCAAATTTACTTAAACTAGCTTTCCAATTAAAATTTTGATTTATTGATTTGGTGGCATCATGGTCCATTGGGGATTTTTATGGTCTTATGTGGCCAAGGATCATATACAAACATACCTCATTTTATTGCATTTTGCTTCATTGTGCTTTGCAGATATTACATTTTTAACAAATTAAGGTTTGGGGCAACCCTGCATCGAGCAAGTCTATCAGTGCCATTTTTCCAATAGATTCGCTCACTTTGTATCTCTGTGTCACATTTTGGCAATTCTCACAATATTTCAAACTTTTTCATTATTATTATGTTTGTTATGGTGATCTGTGAACAGTAATCTTTGATGTTACTATTTCAAAAAGATTACAACTTGCTGAAGGCTCCAATGATGGAGCCATTCTTTAGCAATAAAGTATTTTTAAATTAACATATGCACATTGTTTTTTTTCAGACATAGTCCTATTGCACACTTAATAGACTACAGTATAGTAAAAATATAACTTTTATATGCATTGGAAAACCAAAATAATTGTTTGACTCGCTTTATTGGGATATTCACTTTATTGTGGTGGTCTGGAAGCAAACCTGCAATATCTCTGAAATGTGCCTGTATGCTGTCTTTGTTTTTGCATCTCCTGTGCCTAGTACATAGTATGTGTTCAACAATGTTGTGTTGAATGAGGGAATTAATAGATTATGAAACTAATGTGCAAACTCTTCAGCTCATATCAGAAGTCAAAAATGATAGAACTGATATTTGTGGAATATAGTTTGAACTGAAGTAGTAGAATCTAGAAAATACATTCAGTTTTTGAGAAATATTTGGTTGGCCAAAAAAGTGCCTTTGATTTTTAAATAAAAATAAGACACATTTTTCAATTTCACCAAGAACTTTATTGAACAACATATTCACCCTTTTGTTCTACTCCCTTCTGCCATTTTTCAGGTAACTTCATAATTCCATCTTCCCAAAACCTTTTTTTTTTTTTTTTTTTTTTTTTTTTTTTGCGGTACGCAGGCCTCTCACTGTTGCGGCCTCTCCCGTTGCGGAGCACAGGCTCCGGACGCGCAGGCTCAGCGGCCATGGCTCACGGGCCCAGCCTCTCCGCGGCATGTGGGACCTTCCCGGACCGGGGCACGAGCCGGTGTCCCCTGCATTGGCAGGCGGACTCTCAACCACTGCGCCACCAGGGAAGCCCTTCCCAAAACTTTTTATCTTTTTGAGCAAAGAATTGTTCCAGGTGCCTTTTACAGTCTTTCAGGGAATTGAAATTTTTTCCATTACGAGAATTTTGTAAAGACCTAAATAAATGGAAATCCGAAGGCGCAAAATCTGGTGAATACAGCAGATGAATCAGAACTTTCCAGCCAAGCTGTAACAGTTTCTGCCTGACCATCAAAGAAACCGGCAGTCTTGTATTATCCTGATGGAAGATTATGCATTTTCTGTTGACTAATTCTGGATGCTTTTTGTTGAGTGCCATTTTCAGTTGGTCTAATTGGGAGCAGTACTTGTTGGAATTAATCATTTGGTTTTCCTGAAGGAGCTCATAATAGAGGACTCCCTTCCAATCTCACCATATACACAGCATCACCTTCTTTGGATGAAGACCGGCCTTTGGTGTGGTGGGTGGTGGGTGGTGGTTCATTTCCCTTGCCCCACAATCTCTTCTGTTCCACATTATTGCAGAGTATCCACTTTTCATCGCACATCACAATTTGTTTTAAAAATGGAACATTTTTGTTACGTTTACGTAGAGAATCGCATGCGGAAATACGGTCAAGAAGGTTTTTCTCTCTTAACTTACGGGGAACCCAACCATCAGAGTGATTAACATAACCAAGCTGGTGAAAATAATTTTCAATGCTTGATTTGGATATTTTGAGTATGTCAGCCATCTCCTGCGTGGTATAACCTTGATTGTTCTCAATTATTGTTTCGATTTGATTGCTATCAACTTCAACTGCTCTACCCACCGTGAAGCATTGTCCAGTGAGAAATCTCCAGCATGACATTTTGCAAACCACTTTTGACACGTTCGATCAGTCACAGCACCTTCTCCATATACTGCACAAATCTTTTTATTTTTTCGTTTCGGTCGCGTTTTTACCTTTCTTGAAATAATAAAGCATAATATCCCCAAAATGTTGCTTTTTTTCCCTCCATCTTCAGCATTAAAATGGCTACACAAAAATTCACCAATTTTGATAAGTCTCTTTTTAAATGCACGCTGATATGACTGCTGTCACATACAATCTAACAAAATTGTTTCGAACGAAGTTAAAGACAACTAAGTGCTACTAGAGCCATCTTACCGAAAAAAACGAATGAACCCTTTGGCCAACCCAATATTTCGGAGCTGGGATTGACAGGATTTGGTGGTGGATAAAATGCTGGGAGACTGGAATAGCTGGGTGGTGGTGGGTGGTGGTAACATTCACCAAGATGCTCTTCTGGTACACCTGTGTGGATACTAGCAGAAGTATTTCTCATACTCTTTTTATTGACTAGTTATTTGTCTGTCTTCATCCCAACACAGAAAGTGCATTGAAGAAGGCATTGTGCCTATCTTGCTAACTATTGCATCCCCAGTCCCTACTACAGGGCTAGCACTAGTATGTTTGCAATAAATAACAAGTGCATACATGGATAGGCAACACATATCTGATGATGATGACAACAATTTGGTCAATATATAGGATGACAGTTCATTTCTAGTCATTGTGACAAGGGAACACATTATCCAAAACAAACTTCCAGACATTTATAATGGGAAGCAGGGCACAAACTGTTTCACACAGCTCATTACCACTTCCTGCTCTATCAGAGACCCACTAATCTTACTGTGGTATTAAAATGCAAGTTTTGCATGAGCTTCAGTTACTGAAAGTCTACATGGCGTTTCTGAGGGTTAACCCATAGCTGGTTCCTGTTCACAGTCAAAGGCCAATGAATGGTCAATACAAGCTGCAAACAGCTTTCCATTATTCCTGATGGATTTCTCTGTAAGATGACAGAGTGGAGCAATGATCAATAGTGGAACAGCCATTCTGGAAGGCCTTTGTGTCAGATATAATATATTGATAAGAGGGAGGGCAGCGTGAAGTTTTGTTGGTACATTGGCCTGTGGTTTTGGGTAAACAGAGGAAAGCTCTTCTTGAAAATAGGGCAGACTGTGCTTGAATCCTTCCAATAGAAACTGGCACATAGTTGGGGCTCAACAAATGGGTGTTGTGAGGATCGTATCAGGAGAGCTGGTTTATGGGGAACATCTTGGTGAGGACTGGAGCCAAGAAATCATCTGAGTTCTTGTGGAAAATGCTCTTCACCTGGGGTTTTATTAAATTTTAAGATTTGAAATCCAACAAGCTAAATGAGTAGGTAGAGCAGGTTGAGAAGGAGCTCTGATTCACAACAAGACTTTATCATCTTTATCTTGGATGACTTCTTGGCAGCACTGAAACAGTTAAACAGTCTGTCCTAGAAAAGCTCACCCCAGATGATTTCCCTCACCCCTGTTGATGGTTGAAGTATGTCTCCTTAAAATGTATACACTGAAGTCCTAACCTCCAGTACCTCAGAATGTTACCTTATTTGGAAATGGGTTTGTTGCAGATGGAATGATGTAAGACGAGGCCCTCTCTATTCCAGGACAACTCATGCCCTTATGAAAGGAGGAAATTTAGAGACAGACACACACAGGAAGAACACCACGTGAAGATGAAGGAAGAGGTGGGGTGATGTGTCTATAAGTCAAGGAATGCCAAAGATTGCCAGGAAAACACCAGATACCAGGGGAAAATCATGAGACAGATCCTTCCCTCACAGACTTCAGAAAGAGCCTGCTGACACCTTGATTTCAGATTTCCAGTTTCTGGAACTGTGGGACAATAAATACACTTCTGTTTCTCAGCCATCCAGGCCTAGCCTGTGAATACAATACCTTGTTTTCCCCCCTCCTCTGCCTCTGCTTTTCAGAATGCTATATGGATGCCTGTTCCACTTCTTCTCTTGCATGTTAGGTTTCCTTAGAGCGCTGTTCTAGATCTTCTTATGAAACACACATCCCCAAGTGATTCACCCTCCCTATGCCATTTCCTCTTCTGACTCCCAAGTCTCTTTCCTGTGCTTCAGATATGTGTGTGTGTGTATATACAGACATGCACATAAACACACACACACACATACACACATTTGTGAACTCTAAAGCTTGAGCCTTCTTTTTTTTACACCTGTAGAGTTCAGATATTATTTGTTTTTTCATTCCCTGACTAAATGGACTGAGATTTTCTTGTCAATATTTTTTAGGGGAAAAGTAATAATTGCAATTACCCACCACTTAAATGAGGGGACACCTGTTCTGATTGAACCAGCATCCACATCAGTTAAGAGGTTCGCATCTGGAGGGGTTCTTGACAGACTGCCAGGTTCTTGACAGACTCGTCTAGCAGCCCTTCTTTTTGTGTGACTGCCTCATTGTAAGTGGTTCTTCCCCCGATTTCTACACTGTGGACCAGACTGGGATCTCAGATGTTCAGGCTCTGTTGAGAGGTGGCACGTGGATCTTTGATTCTCAAACCTGGAAAGCTCCACTTTCTCAGTGGGGTGTGAGTTCTATCACTTCTGCTGAAATGGAAGGCTGCCATTCAACCTGGCCTAGAGCCTGTGGTGAGTCATTGGTCAGCCTGAATATATGAAGCAATTATTCATTCAATTTCAAACACGTTAGGAGAGGGTGGTGAAGTCAGCCATTGGCTGGGTTTCCATCATTAGGGAAAGTTTGGACAGTTGCAGTTATTGGTACAACCTAGTGGCCTGGCTGGCAGGGACTTAAGAATAGAAAAGAATAGAGAGCTAATAGAAACAATACATTTCTACACCTTTTTCTTTTTAAAAATATGGTGCTAAAATACACATAACATAAAATTTGCCACCTTAACCATATTTTGGCTTACAGTTCAGTGGCATCAAGTACATTCACAGTGTTGTGCCATCATCAGGACCATCCATCCACCGATCTCTTTTCATCTTGAAAAAGTGAAACTCTGTACCCATTAAACAATAATTCTCCTAATCCCCTTCTCCCCAGTCCCTGGAATCCACCGGTGATTCTACTTTCTGTCCCTATAATTAGACTATTCTAGGAACCTCATATAAGTGGAATCATACAGTATTTGTTCTTTAGTGACTGGCTTATTTCACTTAGCATAACGTCCTCAGAGTTCCACACATGTTGCATCATGTGTTAGAATTCCCTTCCTTTTTTAAGGCAGAGTAATATTCCACTGTTTGTATATGCCACATTTTGTTTATTCTTTCATCCATTCATTGTACACATGGGTTGCTTCCACCTCTTGGCAATTGTGAATAATGCTGCTATGAACATGGACTTACAAATATCTCCTTGAGTCCCTGATTTCAGTTCTTTTGGGTATATATTTATAAGAGGGATTGCTGGGGCATATAGCAATTGTATGTTTGATTTTTTGAGGAGCTGCCACACTGTTTCTCACAGCAGCTATACCACTTTCCATTCCCATCAACAGTGCAGAAAAGTTCTAATTTCTTCACATCCTTACCAACACCTGTTCTTTTCTTTTCTTTTCTTTTCTTTTCTTTTTTTTTTATAGTAGCCATCCTAATGGATGTGAGGTGGCACATTTTTTTCCTTTCTGAAACATTTTCCAATGTTTCTTTACACATGGAACCAGTTCTATTTCCTTGGTTACAAAAAAAGTAAATTTGCCACCCCAGCAGAAGCCAAGATTTCGAGTGAGTGAGGAGATTGTGTGCTGAGAATTTGAAATAGGCTCAGTGACCTACTGCAAATGTCCCTCAGCACTTCTCTCTCAGGAAGTCCAAACTAGAACTCAGTGTTTTACTCAGAAAGCTGCTCCTGTCTCCCATGTTCTCCAGACTGATGAACTTCATTGCCATTCATGCAGTTGCTCCAGCCAGAAAGCTGGAGAGTTCTCTTACCTCTTCCTCAGCCCCAAATACACATGCTTCATCAAATCCTGCCGCTTTCACTTCTTAAATGTTTTCTTCCAAGACCTTGTTCTAAGCAGCAGCTTCCTTAGTTCAGGATACTTGCGTTTTTAGCTAAAGTGGCTTCAATAACCATCTATCTGCCCCCTAACCCCAACTCTCTACCCCCATCTTCTCCAGTCTCCACACTATAGCCAGGTAATCTTTGTAAAATAAAAACATTTGATCTTGTCATATCCCACCCCAGTAAAAACCCATCAATGCCATTTCCTTGCCCTCAGAATGAAACTGAACATCCATAAGAAGGCCTTTTTTCATCTAGTCCCCACCTATGTGTCTTATTTATCTTCATGTATCTCCTCCTGCCCAGGAGGAAAGTGGGTGGAAAAGGAATTTTCGATTTATTGAATGACAGAGACAGCATTTTTTCCCTATTCATTATACAAATGCTCAGCACTTCCTGGCATAGGTCTGACCCTGAGAGAGTCAGAATTGAAGACCTGTACCAGGATGCTGCTATGTGATGGATGAAGTATGTGAAGTGCTGCCCTAATCCAGAAAATCACCAGCACACTTGATGTACAAATTGGCTAATTCATTAGTGTCTCTAAGATTTTCTGAAGACACTAAAATTTGGATATTCAGCTTTTATGCTTGTGGGAAGCATATAAATAACAGCCCCTTTACAGATATAAGAGATGTGCTCTTTGCAGGTATAGTAACTGTGGTAGGTTATCATACAGCAAAGTCAGGTTCAGTTAGATAGCAGTTCTCAGTCCAAGCTGTACTTTGGAATCATCTAGGAATCTTGACAACGTGAGACCTCCATCCTAGAACAAGAGCTCTGTGAATGGGGCTGGGAGTCAGGATTTTAAAAAAAGCTTCTCAGGTGATTATAATACACAGCCATGGCTAAAACCCACTGATTTATCTCAATAGAGAAATGAATTAATCAGATAATCTTTTATGGAGAAAACTGATCTGACAGCTAACTGGACAGTGAATTTCTTTAAACTGGATTTGGAGTACATTTGGAATTAGAGATTTTTAGCTAAATAACAGGTAACTTGAATTTAGGATAGCTTATTTCATTTTTGTCTATGCCCTGGGAAGGGAAAAACATGAAAAATTATCTTATCCCATGTCTAGACATTGGTTACAATCATTGCCTAGAGCATCCAAATTTTGAGGAAACCAGATTAGCATACAATGTTTAACTGAGATGCTGTCTATTGAGAGAACTTCCAAGTATGCAACCCCTCAGGGAATTTCATCCCAGGCAGACACTGGGGAAGGCTGTCTTGGGATGTGAGGACAAGGAGGAAAAGTTGGATTCAGGCTTCAGAAAGCAGCCAGGGGTTAGCCTCCAAAACACCCACCTCTTCTGAATCACAAGGAGAAATACTGGATGGGAGGCAATGGTCTTGGCTGCTTGATGTGCACATCTTGTTGTGTTCTGACCCGGTGGTGAACTCTTTTGATGGACACTGTCAGTGAAAACCTCTGTGGGACATCAGTAGACCTGACTTGGTTCTGTGGACTGACATCAAGGAGGTGGTACTTCAGGGCTTTGCTGTGGGATGAGGTGACTCACTGCCGTGTAACTGGATACAAAAGGGGAGCCATAGGCAAAAACTTATCAAAGCAGCACAAAGAAGGTCTTTACTTGCTAAAGAGGGAACTCAAATTTTCCTAGCCATTCAGACACCATAGATTTAAAAAATCTATGGATCTGAGAATTATTATTGGTTTTTTTGCCCCTGGTTTCAGACTTAACATGATTATTATTGGGTATCTTGGGAACTGGACTTGTTTCATTATTTTAAGTAATCAACTGACCTGCAACAAAGGGATATGGCCAAGGAAGTGTTGTTCAATAAAGGAAAGGGTCATGTTTCTGTTAAGACATGAGCCTGTGTATCTGTGACCTTGTATATATGGCTGGGGTTCTGCCTTTCCCAGGCCTACCTGAATGGGTTAGTTCAAACTCCTTGCTGGACTGATAAGCCTGCTGAGACTTGGTAGGGGTTTCCAAACAGCTATCAGATAATGCTGAAATTGATCCTTTTCCTTGGAGGCTTCTTTTCAGGGAAGACAAATGAAGACAGAAGCTTGTTGCTAAAGAGTACCTCCCTGAGGATGTATGATGGTGGCTGTCTGCAGGATGACAACAGAAGGGTTGTCACTGTCCCTTCTCCCTCCCATGGTTCCTGAGATCTCAGCTCTGTAGCCAGATCCTCCATGCTACTGCCTCCTGCCCTCCATGCTGTGTCTCTCTGTGCAGGTGGATGAGGTGACAGAAGGCAGATGCATGGAGCATGCCAGAGGTCATGAAGGTGGGGACCAGAAAATATCCAGAATGATGTCTACTAGTGGCTTGATGGCCTGTGTGTATTTGGATGGAATCCAGAGAGCCGTCCAAAGTGCTCCCCAAGGGGGAAGACTGTCTGGGCTCAAACCTCTGTTCTGCCACTATGTAATCTTGATTTTTAGTTTACCCATCTGTATAATGGGGTGATAATAAGAATGCTCGACCTCATAGGGCTATTTTGAGAATGAAATGCAGTATTATTTAAAAGTACTTAGAGTAGTTTCAGCCATATAATTAGTGCTCAGTATAAGCTATATTGGGGCTTTTGGAAGATTAATAGGGAAATTCAACACTTAAGACTTCCTAAGATGGATGGCCATTCATTCATTCAACAAATATTTGTGAGTATTACTGTATGTGGAACTCTCATGCCAGGTACTCAGAAATGAATTACAGATGGTTTCTCTTTCAGGGAGCTGAGAGGGCTGCTCTGTTGTTTATGTCCCAAGAACAGACAATCAAAAAGAGAAACTACAACTGCCTACTAGCCCAAGTACACATGGACACTTCTCATATTTAGGAAGAATCAAGCCATGGGGGCCAGAGATTCTCTGGGATCTGGTATCATCATGGTCACACGACTAGGATGCAGCCCAAGTTGGGTGGAGAGGATGGAAGAACCAGACTCAAGGCTTTTCTTTTTCCTTCAGTTTAGATGTGAGACTATAAAGTCATTTCCAAAAAAAAAAAAAAAAAAAAAAAACCACCCCAAAACCAACCAAACAAACAAAAAAATACCCCAATCCATTGAACTCAAGTTCCCCATCTCAGTCTCAGATAAGTGGGAAATAAGGGTCAGTTGCCTCCTTTAACAGACTTTCAGGGCAGGAAATTGCTCAACTCTCATGCAACAAGCAATCAACTTCTTCAGGCCCCATAGAAACTTCAACTGTTGAGTGATGCTGGTCTTGAATGGAAGGCCTCCTGGGGCTTGGGTCAAGGGCTCTGAACAGCAATGAGCTTCCTGGGGGCAGGACTGCTGTGTTCTCAGTCTGCTTTAGATTATAATTAATTATAGAATCTCTGCTCAGCAGAAGTGGGCTGAATCTTGGAGAAAATGTAATTCAATCCTATCATTTTGCAAAGAAAATCCCTTAAAACCAAAGAGGACCCAGTTCTCCTTACTCTCTATCTGGTTCTGTTCCTCTCTCAGCAAAAATCTCTTCTCTCTACTAATAGTCCATAGATCCTCTCCACTAATAGCCCATAGGGGTTCTGCCTGATCCATTTACAGATGATTCATGCCCTAAGAACTTTGTACCAAATATAAAGTCCAACCTATTTGAACTATATTAGAAGATTTCAACAATAGTTGCCAGGCTATCACATGAGGCATACTAAAATGTATTTTTTTCAAATTATGTAAAACAGGTTTACATATTACTTTATTATTTATGTAAAGTTGGAGTCCCTTGTAGCAGTCAGGATCATGATCGTGATTGTCATCATCACTGCAATGGCTAACACTTTACTAGACCAGTGGTTCTCAAAGTGAGGTACCAGACCAGCAACAGCAGCATCACCTGGGAACCTGTTAGAAGTGCAGACTCTCAGAGCCCATCTTAAACTTAATAAACCAGAAACTCTGGGGGTCAGACCCAGAAATTTGTGTTTTAAGAAGCCCTACGGGTGATTCTGATGTAGGTCAAAGCTTAAGAACCATTGTGTTAGACTGTGCCAAGGGCTTTTAATGCATTATCTCATTTATTCTTCATAGTAGCCTTCAGTGAAAAATGGCATTGTTACCTTCACTTTGAGACGACTGAGACAGAGCAAGGTTAAGTAAGTTGTCCAAGGTCACCCAGCTTGTCAGGGGTATAGCTCGATCCCAGTCCTCATTTATTTGGTTGCATGAGATCACATTTTCAATGAAGTCAGTATCTGGGTCTCTGTTTATCCTAACAAATCCTCTGAACTACAACAGAAAAGCATAGTGACTTCTTTAACAACCACCTCCTACCTATGTCATGGAATTGCCATTGATTTTTACTCAGCTTCATCTCCTTTAGTCCAGAACTAGACTGTGGGGCTTGAGGTGGTGGTATGACTTCAAATCCTGCCTCATCTTCCCTTGAAGTGAAGCCAGAGATGACTTCCCGGGCTGGGCCTGCGGCCAGTGAGGTCTGTGGTGGAGAAAGGAGTGGGTTCAGGAGGATAAGGCTGGGACCAGCTGCAAAATACTTGCTGAGTAGGGAAAGGGGGATGGAGAAGAAAGGCCAAAAGAGAAAAGTAAGTAAGTAAGCAGGGACTGCTACTCTATAAAATAAATACAGTGATGTCTATTTTACTGATGAGCAAACAAAAACCTAAGGAGGTCACGTGACATGTGTGATACCACTAATAGGGCAATAGAGGTCCTGGGTGTGAATTTGGTGGTTTTAACTCTAAGTCCAGTGTTCATTCCATTATAATGCCAGTGGAAAAACTGCCTATGGAAGCCAGCAATATCAGGCTATGAAGAAACACCATGTCTTAGGGTTCGTATTGACATTCAGGGGATTGATGGACCCACCAAAACACCAGGTTATGTATTGTGGTGTGTGTGTATGTGTTTATGAGATATACATATATGCACTCATGTATATACATGTGTATGTGTGTATACACATGTGTGTATACACATATACATGTGTATGTACGTGATGTGTATGTATAAATATATAAATCTGTATTAGTTGGGGTTCTCCAGAGACATAGAACCAATAGGAGATTTCTTTGTCTCTCTCTCTCTCTCTATTACAAGGAATTGTCTCATATGATTATGGAGGCTGAGAAGACCCATGATCTGTCATCCACAAGCTGGGGACCCAGGAGAGCTGGTGGTATGAGTTCCAGTCTGAGTGCAGTACAAGACTGATGTCCCAACTTGAAGACAGTCAGGCAGACAAAGTGAATTTTCCCTAATCCTGCCTTTTGTTTTATTTAGTCCTCCAATAGATTAGCTGGGGCCCGCCCACACTGGGGAGGGCAAGTCTACCAATTCAAATGTTTATCTCATCCAGAAAGACTTACAGACACACCCAGAATAATAAAATAATAATATTTAACTAAATCAAATATCTGGGCACTCGGTGGCCCAGTCAAGTTAACACATAAAACTAACTGTATATACCCAAACTCATGTCTAAACAATAACACACTTGGCCATAAAGAAGTTTCACAGGTTTATAGCAGAAAAAAAAAAAAAAGTGAAAAAGTAAGAGTATAATTGGCAAAGCTTTCTTTCTTAAGGATAAATCTCTTTAAGTTTTTAGAAGTGGACCTCTCTGCTGTTTTTTGGGGGGTTTTTTTTGTTCTTAAAATTTATATCCTTCCTCCTTTTTGGTCCTTTTTAAATGGAATAATGAGAGTAGGTTATTTTGTTTTTTTCTGCTGCTGTTGTTTTTTGTGTTGTTAAATTCTTTACTAGGCAAAATAAAAAGTTGGTTACAGAATGCTAGTCCCTAATTCTTTAAGAAAAAAAATCTGTTACTTGAAATAAAAGTCTGGGAACCACTGACCCACATAACGAAATCCAAGCCACTTAGCATGGCATTAAACACTGGATGCTGTATTGGATGAATCCTATTCTAGTTGTATGATAATTGGATCCACCCCCAATGTGATTCAACCCTGTGTCCCTGAGGTAAAACGTGTTTTAAGACACAAGCTATTGACTTAGGTTAAATTTTAAAACACAGCCAAATTGAAGTGAGACATTGCTAGTTCACAAATAATTAACACAAAATATTTATCCACTTAGATATACACGGGGCACATGTTCAACTCCCACGTGGAGTCAGTCATTCTCACAGTCACAGGAATGTCATACCCCCCCCCACCAAAGGGGAGATGCACACACCCACAGACACACAGACACACACGGCGGCTGGAACCATGTAGAACTCTGTAGAACAAGTGATCCAGCAAGACCGCTAAGCTGAGCTGTGCTTCCCAGCTGTGCGATCTTCCATCAATCTCTGCATATCTGCTTCCAGGAGTTCTTTTCCCCAAAGTCCTTGGAATAAATTCATGGCCTGATATTTGAGAAAGGACCAATATGGGCCCTGCTCACATAACTCATCCATCCCCTTGACATCCTCCCCTTACATTTGTCCATGAACTGCTGCGCATCCCCAGGACGACCAGGGCGGGAATCAGGACCTCTGGTGGAGGAAGCATTTGCCTTTTCTCCTGGATGTGAGGCCACCTGGATTTGCTTCCATTAATCAGTCGCCTGCCACCTAGCCCAGGATAATAGTTCATTTTGGGTTTGTTGACCCCTGTCTCTTCCAGTTGCCTGGTGTTTGGTGATTCAAAGAATGGTAAGTAAATATAAGATTCATAATCACAGCATGCATGATTAGGAGGACTTTCTGAACATTTCATTTCAATTTGCATTTAGGTCTGGTTAACCTGAGGGGCAGGCATGTTAATCCTCACACAATACAGATTGATTACTGACTTCTCTAATTTTTCTTCCTTCAGACGACAAGCGCTGGCAGCCTGGAATTTGTCAATTTAGGATAGTACTCAAGGAGTACAACTCACCAACTTTGGGGTAAAAAGAATAACTTGGAATAAATACATTACATCCACACAGAGCAGGAAAATAAAATTATACCCCAAGGAAAGACTAGCCTATAACCTACTGCACTCCTGAGATATCTTGGTGCTGCTATTAAATTTATAAATGAGGGTTGGAAGGTCTTAGCAGCGATGCTGGCCCATAACTTCCACCCAGCCCTATTGTTTAATAGGATCAGTGGACACTTACCAGCACAGATGATTAATTAGAGAGAGGCTTTATCAGTGTAAGGGCTGGGACTGGGGAAGCAGGTGGAGATGTTTTCCCTTGACCTCATAATCCTTCATCTGTCTTCTTTGCAGTGAGGTTTTTTTACTCAAAGTACACAAGGATCTGATGCTTACCCTTGGAAATGTCTAGGAATCCAGGGACATCTCTGTGATCTCTGTGGAAGACCTTGGGAATTCCATCCAGGTGTGCAGATTTCTCTGCACTGGCCCATGCTTCACAGTGAAACTACAAAAGGCAAGGCTTAGAGGTGTTTGCTGTAAGTTACTTGTATTTTTCAAAGGCAGAAATCAGGCCTTATGTCTCTCCAATATCTTAGTAACTGGCATGTGCTATGATGTATAACATGCCTAGGAAATGCTTATTAAATGAATGGGCTTTTGGACTGTTTGCTGAGTTTCCCTGCCATTGGTTGAGTAAAAGTGGTAGAGGATATTTTATTGCAGAAAGAGTAACGTGGGTAGCCTCTGTAATATTTATTTCCTCCCTGCTCTTCCCCATCTCATCATACTCATCATCTTTCACCTACTCTGTAAGACCAGACTCTTGACTACTCTCCCCACCCACTGGAGCTCCTTTCCCTCCTCAACTTCTTGGTTTTTACAAAATGATGCTAACAGTCTCCTGACTGTGAATATCTATGGCACTTGGGGTCATCCTTAAAGGTCAACAAAGGATAACTGTGTCACAAGCATTTACTAATGAGTATGATCTAGTGATCACAGCCCTCAGTCTCTTTCACGGTCTCTGGGGAGAAGTAATATTCAAAAAGGATTGCTTCCTTGGAGGGTCTACAATCCACCTCCTTTCCCAAATATTTTTTAATGTTGTCTTGGAATAAACTAGGCCAAGAGAAAGCTGGGCACCTGGATGTTCTACTGGTTCCCTGTACATCTGCTGCCACTGGATGTTGTTTGAGTCTATATTGAGGTTCTGATAAGAAAACAGATCTGTAAAGCTTATAGTTATATCCATTTTAATGATGCTGTAGAATGGTGTTTATTATATCATATGTTGTCTTCTTTATGAAGACTCCTGGGAGAAATTTTCATCTGGCCCCAGTACCGTGAAGGGTTGGATGATTAGCAAAGAGTAGAGCCTTTACCTTTATGAGCTACATAAACTTTCATCTGTGTTCAGTTGGGGTGTGTGTGTTTGTGTGAGGGCATGTGTGCTTTTTTCAGTAAATTCCTCAAGCAATGCAAAGACAAGAATCTCATGGGAAAGGAACTCCTATTTATCCTTTAAGACTTATGTTAAATGAATGTCCTTTGAGGAGTTATAAACCCCTACCTCTGGTCCCCCAGATCACATCGTTCTTTAGATTCATTGATTGTGTGGTTTTGGGATTTGTGTGTCCATGACTGTCATCCCCACTTACCTGAGAACTTACAACAAGGCCTTATTTGTATCTTCCAGAACTTAGCACATACCTAAGGACACTGTTACTCAGAAGTTTTACCTAAGCCTCTTGGTTTGAGTCGACTGGCACACTCTCAAGTGTGCTTCGTGTATGTGCAATTTTATAGTAGAGTGTTTGAAGAGGGATGGGTCTTTTGGGACAGAGGTGGGTCCATCTCTTATTAAAGATCTTGTCATTCTATTTCCTTCTCTTGCCACCCAGAATTCAGAAATGTCTTCTCTAGTGTTGTGTGTGTGTGTGTGCGTTTGTGTGTGTGTGTGAGACAGAGAGTTTGATAGATTAATTGAGACCTACCTCAGTAAATGAATAGGAAGAGGACCAAGTGTCTTTTGACTCCTGACTTAGATCTGACCCACAAAATCGCAATGCTTCTACTCTGTACCACAAGGTACTCTTTTCTATACTTTTAAAAATAAATCTATGACCAGGTCATTCTGATTTTTGGATTTTGGAACAGGTCTATTGAAGATAAAAACCATGCTTCTGAGGTTTGCTTTATAAAACACAGCTGTTTCAGATATTTTTTTCCCTTTTTGCTGATTTGTGTTGAATTCCATCCTTTCTTCAACCACTTCCTTTTTCCTTTCTAAGAGCAATACAAAGTTCAGATGTGTTCTGAGTTTGAGTGACTTTAGCAGAAAGTCAGCAGAAAGCTTACATTTCCCTCCCTTCAAGCTGGTGATGGAGGGTGATGATGCCCATGGTTTTCAGTCCTCCCTCTGGACCTGTGATACAACACCATGGAGTGGGTCCTCAGGATCCTGGGAATGTGGGTGCTCATCCAGCTTTCAATATCATCACTGAGTGGCAATAAAAAGAAAGGGACATCATGGACTGACCTCATGCCAAGTGGCTCCCCATTCAGTTGTGCTCTGCTTTGGACAGCTTGAGCTTCTGGTGTTTAAAAAATTGGAAAAGAGGAAAGTAAATAGCGCCAAGAGGCAAATACTGTATTTCTTACCAACATATTAAGGGGAGAAAAAGACTTGAATTTGAGTTGAAAAATTTTATAAAAGGTGTGCCTTTTGAACTTCTAAAAATGGAACAAATCATTCCAGTTACTCATTTTTTTTTGACCTGGGTAATTGCTACGAACTGAATGTTTTGTCCTCTGCCTGTCCCCAATGCCCAATTCATATACTGAACTCTTAACCTCATTGTGGCTGTATTTGGAGATGAGGACTTCACAAAACTAATTAAGGTTAAATGAGGTCATAAGGGTGGAGCCCTGGTCACATGAGATTAGTGTCCTTTTAAGAAGAGATAGGAAATAGCTTGCTTTTCCTGCATACAAAGAGGTCAAGTGACTACATAGTGAGATGGTGGTCACCTGCAAGCCAAGAAAAGAGGCTCCAGAATGAAACCTATCTTGCTGGCACCTTGATCTTGGACTTCCCAGCCTCTAGAACTTTGAGAAATAACTTTCTGTTCTTGAATCTGTGGTATTTTATTATGGCAGCCCATGCAGGTGAATATAGTAATCTTAGTGAATCTGCTGTTTACAGGGAAGTAAAAGTTGTGCAGGTTTGATAGTCAGAAGGACCCGGATGTGAGTCCTGTTTCCACCATTTGTTTGCTGTGAATTTCAGGTAAGTTTCCTTGCCTCTAAACTTGTATTCTGTAATATGTAAAATGGAGATTAGAATGTTATCCTAAATGTAAATGTAAAGATAATAGATAAAAATTGCAAACCTAAGTGTGGGACTAGCATAATGGATTGTCTAACAGATATTTATTTATCAAATATCTGCTTGACAACAGTAGGGCCACCCAATTTATTTTGATGTGATCACCTCCCCAACCCTCAGCTCCACCCCAGAATTGGTGGCAGGAGGATTGGGGGTGGGAAGCCTACCTCTTATTCCTTCTGTTTACACTGGAATCAAAAAGGATTTAAGAAAATTTCCCCTGAAAAAAAAAAAAGAAAATTTCCCCTAAGTGGTTATCCTACTACCATAGGGCAACAAGTTTTATGGTCCAGCTGGTTTAGTACAGAAGAGTTGGTTTATTTTTTAAGGTCCCTGAATGAAAGAGACGACCTTCAAAAAGGTAAGAGAAGTTTGGGGAGAATTTAAAAAAGGGACTAGATTCAGAGGTATGGATTTAAGGAAATAACAAGGCATAGCGCAGTATCCTGGGGCTAACAACAGTGGGCAGCTGGTACCATCACTGGGTCTAAAGGGGCAAGTGGAGGGACCAGTCACTGGAAGTAGATAGGTTAACTGTCTAGAAAGGGAGGTCTGGCAGAAGATATGTCTGGTGATGTAGGAACACAGTGAACTCAGGTTGCCCTGGCAGCGAGGAAGCTAAGGGAACAAACATCTAACCTCACTCTCCTGTCTTCTGCTCTCCTCCAATTGGCTGAACCCAACTAAAAGTCAAGAACAAGGGGATTGGTTGATGGATCCCATGTGAGTTAGTCTCCTGGGGCACAGAGAAGAGTGGAGAAGGTGGGAAGTGAATTTGGGAGGGTAAATGGAAATTATCCAGGACCGGAATCGCCTCAACACTTCTTAACTTCTCAATAGAGAGAAAAACTGTATCTTTGATTCCTCTAGGTTTGGTTCTTGATGTGTTAAAATAATATAGGACATCCTGTCTCTCTCCTTAATTTAAATTTCAAGTTTAACATCTGCCCCGCAGTGATCAAGTTCTTTCTTAGAGCAGAAGACTGCAAGGACATATGATTTAAGAGAAGAATGAAAACAAATAGGCTTAACGTTTGAAAAATACATTCTCCGTCACACTGTTAGTTCATCCATGGCTGTGGGCCCTTTAATCACTGTGTTCTGGGGCCATCCACATGTTCATATCTCTTAGTCACTGGAAATAAAATCTATTTCTTTGGGCATCTCCTTTCCTCCTTTTTATTTAAACTTTTAAGTTTGAGATAATTGTTATATCCACATGCAGTTATAAGAAAGAATACAGAGAGAACCCACATACTCTTCACTCAGTTTCCTCAGTGATAATATGTTGCAAACCCATAGTATAATATCACAACTAGGATTTTTTTTTTTTTTTTTTTTGCGGTATGCAGGCCTCTCACTGCTGTGGCCTCTCCTGTTGCGGAGCACAGGCTCCAGACGCGCAGGCTCAGAGGCCATAGCTCACGGGACTAGCTGCTCCGTGGCATGTGGGATCTTCCCGGACCGGGGCACGAACCCGTGTCCCCTGCATTGGCAGGTGGACTCTCAACCACTGCGCCACCAGGGAAGCCCACAACTAGGATTTTGACATAGATACAATCCACTGATCTTATTCAGACTTCCTCAGTTATACTTGTACTCCTGTGTGTGTGTGTGTGTGTGTGTGTGTATTTACCTCTATACAATTTTATCACATGTGTAGGTTTGTGTATCTACCACACAGAAAAGGTATAGAACAGGTCAATCAGCACAAGACTCTTGTTGCTTTTATAATCACATATATTTCCTTCCTGTCCCAACCCACCTTGTATTCCATCCTTAACCCCTGGTGACCACCAATCTGTCCTTTTTCTTATAATTTCATTAGTTCAAGAATGTTATATGAATGGAATCATACAGTTTGTAACCGTTATAATTAGTTTTTCACTTAGCATGATTCTCTGGAAATTCATCCGAATTGTTGTGTGTATCAATAGTTCATTCCTTTTTATTGCTGACTAATATTCCATGTTATGGATGCACCACTGTTTGTTTAACCAGTTACCCACTGAAGGTTATCTGGTTTGTTTCTAGCTTTTCACTATCATGAAAAAAGCTGTTATAAATAGTCATATAGTGGTCTTTATGTGAACATGAGTTTTCATTTCTCTGGGATAAATGCTCAAGAGTTCAACTGCTGGGATATAAAATAATTTCATGTTTCATTTAAAACTAACTGCCAAACTATTTTTTAGAGTGGCTGTACCATTTTACAATTCTCCCAGCCAAGTATGAGTGATCCAGTTTCTCTGCATCCTTGTCAACATTTAATCTTGTAACGTAAAAAAACAAAACAAAACGAAAACAAAAACTTTTACCCATTCTGATAGGTGTGTGGGTAATATCACATTGTGGTTTTAGTTTGCATTTCCATAATGGTTAATGAAGCTGAACATCTTTTAATATGCTTATTTGTCATCTGTATGTCATTTGACGTATCCGTTCATGTCTATTTTCTATTTGATTGTTGTTTTTTACTCTTTTGAGGGTACTTTATATATTCTAGATGTTAATCCTTTGACATATATGTGGTTTTCAAGTATTTTCTCTCAGTCTGTAACTTGTCTTTTCATCCTCTTGACAGGATATTTCACAGAGCAAAATTTTTAATTTTGATGAGGTCCAATTTGTGATTTTTTTTCATTTTTATTGATCATAATTTTTGGTGTTGAAACTATAGCTCTGAACCTTCCACTTGTTTTTGTAAATGAAGCTATATGGGAACACAGCCATGCCCATTTATTTGCATGTTATGTGTGGCTGCTTTTTTGGGGGGAGGGGGGTACACGGGCCTCTCACTGTTGTGGCCTCTCCCATTGCGGAGCACAGGCTCTGGACGCGCAGGCTCAGCGGCCATGATTCATGGGCCTAGTCGCTCTGCGGCATGTGGGATCTTTCCGGACCGGGGCACGAACCCGTGTCCCCTGCATCGGCAGGCGGACTCTCAACCACTGCGCCACCAGGGAAGCCCTGTGTGACTGCTTTTATGCAGAGTTGAGTATCTGCTACAGAGACCACATGGCCCGCAAAACCTAGAACATTTACCAAGTGGTTCTTTAAGAAAAAGTTTGCCAACATCTGATTTAGCACATATTAATTATTTCACAATTATAAAAACTATTTTGTAGACAACAGGCAATTAGAACATACTTAGGTTATAATTTTAATGGGAAAATAATATCAATTTATACGTATATTTTATAGTTAAAAATGCATTAACCTACAATGACTTAAGAGAAGAACTTGAAAAGGAAGAGAAAGTAAAACTGATTTGTGAGATCTGGGGAATTCTAAAAGGCTTTTCTTCCCCAAATTTCTTCTATTTAAAAAATATAATGATTTTCGCATAAAAATTATCATGTAAAAATGGTGTCACTTGTTAAAAAGAGTTCAGGAATTCAGGTCCTCTCTGGGTGTGGTCCTGTCTCCAGGGAAAATCCCACAGGTGGTTAGGAAGTCTCCTGCCTGTGCCATTGTTCTCGAGGTGGAGATGTGTGCGCTGATTGAAGAGTGTAATGAAGTCCTTTCTTTCCTCCCCTTCCAGCCACTTCAGGCAGAGCCAAAGTGTTTCTGGATTCAGGGCTCAGGCTTATTAGCAATGCAAAATGAATATCTAATAGTAGGCTTTTTAATAGAGCCGTTCTTAGCTGTCAAAAGTGAATTTATATTGCACATTAATTCCTTGCTGAAGACACGCAGAGCTTGTATTTCTGATGAGACTGGGACTATCTGACTATGGTTAATAGTTTTATTACTGTCATATTGTATATACCTTCAGTTTTCTGCATGCCTGCACACACACACACACACACACACACACACACACACACTCTATGGGGACCAAACAAAATTTCTGTGGGCTGAATATATCCCTCAGGCTGAAAGTTTTAAACCTTTGTCCTAGAAAATAGTTTGGAAAGATACGTTCAGTAGGCCTATTGAGCAGACAGATTACATCTTTGAAACAGATGTAGTATTTTTTTTGCTACTAAATCTGTTGAACAGCCTACAAGCCATGATTGGGCCATGACACCGAGTCCATGCTGTTTAGGACTTTGTGTTTGGACATGTGTGATGTGTAGATACACTATGGTTACTACCTATTGTGAGTTCACATGATTTTGAAATTCGAAGGCACCTGAACAGCCATACTCAGAGCTCCACACTGGGTGTGACTTTTCTCCATGATGTCTCAGATAAATGGAAGCCCAGGGATGAAGAATGCACATCTAATACAGAGGAACTCAGTACCATGTAAGGTGGTTCAGTTCATTACAAAGCACTTAACTTATTTGAGAGGTTTTCATTATATTAAACAAATCCAATTTCCTGTTAAGTATTCTTATTGACCCTTTGGAATTCTATAACAGTATCTAACTCCTCTCCTGCTTGATAGTGTTAATTATTTCAGTAAAGCCACCAAAATATCCTAAGTCTTATGAACTCCCTGCAAAACAGCCAACTGTTCCTTCATGGTTTCCAGATGTTTCATCTATCCCAAACTGATTCTGGGTGTTAGCAACAGCTATTCTGAAATGTGAATAGAATGCTCCAGAAGCCTATGGCCAGCACAGGATAGTAATAACAAAAGAGTAAACAGCCACCCAGCTGCAGACTCTGTACATGAAACCCAAGTTTCATTTGGGCTCAGCTTCTTCATCATGTGATCATGTGATTGCCTCACAGTGAGCAAGTTACCATCAGCTTGAGTTCCTTAGCTGTGTCACCCACGTTTTTCTTAGCCGTGTTTTCTTGTCCTGTCCTTTCACAACCGACAGACCTATGTGCAGTAATTTACATTTCTATAATCTGGTTTTAATGTATTAGATCTGATCCATTCTTCCAACTCATGTAAGTATTCTTTTAACTCATTTGTTTATTCATTCAACAAAGATATGCCAAGCACCTATTCTTTTGCCAAGAACTGAAAATACAATGGTGGAGGTACTTGGAGGTTAATTCTAATTACTCACCATTTTTATTGTCACTTCAAGCTTTGTATCATCTGTGACTGTGATCAGTATAAATTAATGTGACGAAACGACCAAGTGAGATTACATCACAGCAGAGAAGTATGTTTAATCTGAGTCTTTTAATCTAATTCACCACATTAACACATTATAAAGGAGGAAATTATATTTTAACACAAATAAATGTAGAAATAAAATTTGATAAAGTTATTCACATTTTCTTTTGTGTTCAGATAAAAAGTATCTTCTTAGTAAATCAAGAAGTAATTCCTTGACTGGATAAAGAATATCTTCTGAGAAATGACAGCAAGCATCATAATCAATGTAAATCAACATAAACATATTTTCTTTAAGGTTATGAGGAAGATATGGATGCCTATTCTCATCACGCTGCACAATACTATCTTGGAAGCTTCAACCAGCACAATAAAACAACGTTAAGAAATCAAAGTATAAGGATTAAAAAGGAAGACAAAAAGTCATTATTTTTGAACAATATGATTGTTCACATAGAAATTCTGAGATAATCTCCTTATAATTATTACTACTAATAAGAGAGATCAGTAATGTTGCTGTATATAAAAGCAATGTATAAAAATTTAAAAAATGTTCATGTATGTCATAAACAATTAGAAAATATAACATAAAATACATAATATTTTTATCAGCAAACAAAAACTACAAATGGCTTAGGAATTCAATGTGTTATATGTTAAGAAAAGATTATAACACTTTACTGAAGACCATTAAAGAAAATCTAAAGGAGAGCTTTATTATGTTCATGGGTAGTAAGATCCATAGTGTAAAGATGCCATTTCCAAAGAATTCCAACCTGTGGGGAAAACACAGCATTGGAAGCATAAGTATTGGATAATGGTTTAGAGCAGCTAAACACTGCATCGAGGTCCCAAGAAATCAGCAGTCAAGACCTCATGTAATAATAAGAGCTGGAGTGAGAAGGTGGCCAAACTTTGGTGGATGAAGGGAATAAAGTTAGTGTATACAATTCTAATTTCTAGTAGGAAAATAAAGGAACTAAAAATAATCTCACTTATATGGACTGTGTAAATATGAGTGAAAAATAAAGGCTACTGCTCTGTGGTCGCACTGTATATAGTCAGGGTCCTAATAGGAAACAGATGGCATACTTGGATGGGGTGGTTGGGTAGAGCTTAGAGAACTATTTATTGGAATGTGAGCCAGGTAAAAGAAGACCCAAAATGATGGAGAAGTAGCTAGGGAATAACAGTAGAAGAAGGCATTGTTACCCTAGGCTGAAGATGCAAGGGGACTGGGCTGTTAATGGAAATTAGAGAGAGATCTATAGGTATAAGAGGGTCCACATACTGTAGTGGTGGATTTTGGTTGAGAAACACAGCCACGGCTAGATGATGTTCCAGCAGAGAGGGATCTGGGAGAATAAATATCACAATATCACTTTCTTCACACTCTCCA
Organism: Mesoplodon densirostris; assembly: GCF_025265405.1. Classification (NCBI taxonomy): domain Eukaryota; kingdom Metazoa; phylum Chordata; class Mammalia; order Artiodactyla; family Ziphiidae; genus Mesoplodon; species Mesoplodon densirostris. The sequence goes on along the minus strand of NC_082676.1, from coordinate 20,757,923 downwards.
GCCACCTGCTGGTGACTTCATTGACCAACTCCCACTGGAATCCAGAGCATAAAAGATCCCAGGGGTATAGTCCATTGAGGTCAATGTCCCAGAGAACAGGGAAGGATGGAGAGGGCAAAGAATGGGTTTGGAGAGGCAAAGGGAGAATGACCAGCTCACAATAACAGCTCTCCACCAAGATTTTATGGTAGCAAGTCTATTTTCAGACTCCATTCAATGGTGAGAATCAAAGTTGAAGAATAGATTATTTTTGTACTTTAGCCTGATTGGAACTGGACCAGAACAGAGCCTTCTGGAAAAGGGTCTCAGTGTCTTTTGCAGAACTGGCTTGGAGAAAGCAGGGTCTAATCTGAGTCCTGAATAGATGTGAGGACCTGAGTATTTGCTTTGTTAGTATAGTTGTGTACTCTGAGCAATCAAGTATGATCTTTAGAAATCTCATTTTACAACATACCAACATAGCCAGGTAACTCCAATTAGTTGAAGTCACCAAATTGGACACATGCTTTACTCTCATTCCATTCTCCTTCCTACTGCCGCATCAACCACTGGGTGAAATAGAGCTTTCTGCGTGAATTGTCTTCATTTGGTTCTCAGCCTCATCATTAAACAAATATGTATTGAGTGCCTGCCGTGTGCAAGACACGATGCGGGCACAGTGGGAATTCAGCAATGAATAAGACAGTCCTCACCCTCGAGACCCTCCAGCTCAGAAGAAAAAGAAAACAAGTTCATGAGAAGCTACAATGCAAGGCTGAATTTATCTTCTCCTTCGTTCCTCTTTTTTTCTAAGCTGCTTCTCTCTAGGGACAATACGATGGTCTTGATTCTCTTGACAAACCTTACATTAGAGGGACTATGATTTTATGCTTCAGGGAACCAGAGGCAGGAGAGAGTTTAAATAACAGCATATTGCTGTTTAGCAGGAGACCTCTTCCTTAACTACATCATGCTTTTGCTGAGGGTAGGGTGGGAGTCAGAATGTGGGCTTACTTCCTAGTGTCATACTGAGTAGCTTCATGCCAAGGGAAGTGCCATTAGCACAAGCAGAGAGCTATGCAGATTTATAAAGTGTGATCAGTGTAATTCTCTGTACATTAGCTTGAAGACACATGGCTTACGTCATTGAACGATTACAGTTCTAGACTCAATCAGTGACCTTAGTTGTTTCAATTTTGCCTTTAGCTATACCTTCATAGCAACAGAATCCATCCATTCAGAAAGAAAGGAAGTATGAAGAGGAAGGATGAGTTTTTTGGGGAAGGTGTGCCGTTGTAGTGAATTCTGCTCTGCCTTAGTCTTTCTTAGAGGCTAATCATTAGTATCCCCAAGTGCAATGGATATGGGTGTAGATTCTCTGGTCTCAGAATCCAATGGCTGCCGCATCGTACCCTTGACTACTTCTGTTTGCCCCAGAGTTTTCTGACGCTTCAGCTGAGGTCATCAGTCAAATACTCCAGCAGAGAAAGTCCCAACTGGCTACAGGCTCATCTCAACCTGAGTAAGAGGTGCCTAGGAGTTCCAATGCATAGCATCTTGGGTCTGACATTAGTTGTTGTGTTACCATAAACCTAAGTACAATACTAGTGTATCTGGGTTGAGACTATGCCCCTTATGAGGCCCCTGAATCTCCACCTGCCCTCTTGGTCCAGTCCAGGATCCCCGAAAAGTGGTTCTCAGAACAGCCTTAAATGAAATTTGGAAGGAAAAAAAAGGGATTCCATGGTCCCAACCATTCCAGAGACACTGCACATCCTCTCCCCTTCTGAGAATGCTAACCTGTATAAGTCTTATAACACCAAGAAGAAAGAAAGAAAAAAAAAAGCACTTAGATTAAACTCACATTTTCCCAATTTATTTGCTTATATACTCTCCCTCCTTTTAGGGAAAATTGTTATTTGCTGGGTTGTAAGCCACACGGGAAACACTCAATAGATATTCATTGCTACTGGCTGTTGAAGATCTGCTGTGAACCCTAAAGCTTTCAGGAATAGGAGTTCTGAAAGCTATCCTCAATGACTCTGCCCATCACAGCTGGTCCCCACATCTATGAGTATCTGTGGACACCGCCCAGCAACAGCTCTTCAAGGAACACCCTTAAGTACCAGCGCTGGGTGGGGTGTTGCAGCCAGACATAGCAGGCATGAAGCAAGTTTGAGGCAATACCTTAAAAGGGGTAGTTTCCATGAACATCACTCAGACCCCCAGATCCCAGACGCCCACACAGGCATCTGCATCTATTTTTCCACTCTGCTTTCTCCTTCAGGCCCAAACTGGGGTCTGGGGATTCCCATCTGGGCTCTGCTGCTAATGGGTTGTGTGACCTTAAGGCAGTTACTTAACCTTGGGGTCCTGTTTCCTCAGCTGTAAAATGAGAGGGTTGCATTGGCTGGTCCCAATGGGCCTGCCAGCTCTGCCAGTCTGTGAATTTTGTAAGCTCAAAATTGTGTGTTCCCTCTCCACGCCTCAATGCCCTTATCTTGCAAACAATAGGAGCATGATGGGCTTCCGTGGTGGTGCAGTGGTTGAGAGTCCACCTGCCAATGCAGGGGACACGGGTTCGTGCCCCTGTCCGGGAAGATCCCACATGCCGCGGAGCGGCTGGGCCCGTGAGCCATGGCTGCTGAGCCTGCATGTCCGGAGCCTGTTCTCCGCAACAGGAGAGGCCACAGCAGTGAGAGGCCCGCGTACCGCAAAAAACATAAACAAAAACAAAACACAATAGGAGCATGAGCCTTCGAAAAATGTGGTGGTCCGTAGCATGGATGGGTGCAGGACAGCTTAAGCTGGAGTTCCAGTTCTTGTCTGCACTTGCACCTTGCTTCAATCCAAAGCCGAAGTCTGCTTATTGTCAAACATCTGGAAGAAGCACACATGAACAAAATCAAAGATCCAAGTGAGAAGCTGGCCACAGGGAAGCTGACGCCTTAAGCAGCTGGTATAAAGTGAAGAATCAAGAGGCCGCCAAGAAAAGTGAAGGAGCGAGGTCTGGTTTGAATCCTGGCACCAGCCACTTAACGTCACTTGATCTCCCTTTCTTCATCATTAACTCATGGCTCACTGGGTTATCCTGAGGATTTAAAGAGAAGCAAAGCAGTGGAGGCAGACGATCTGGGTTAGAGCCCTGCACGGCTATTCACTCACCGTGACCTTGAGTAAATTCTTTAACCAGCCTGGGCCTGTGTTTCCCCTTTTAGGGTTTTGTGAGGATCAAAGAGATAATACAAAGTCCCTTGCATGTTTTAAACATCCAGTAAATATTATGATAGCGATTACTAGCAATATTACTGCCGTCATCTATTTGCTACTATTGATGTTGTGGGTTGTAGTAAAAGATCAGTAAATATTCGTTCTCCCCATCCAGATTTATTCCGTCCTATACTTTCCCAGCTTCCTAGAGTGTTAGACATCATTGTCCAGTTTTTTGTTTATAAGAGAAGTTTGGCCAGATGCAAAAGGGAAGTCTTGACGTTAACAAAACAAAATAAAAACATAACCTGATTTCTGGAGTCATTTAAAAGTTTCTTTTCTAAACAAACTCATTTCTGGAATCATCTTTCGTCCCATGTAACTTGGTATTTATTTGCCTGTGTGTTTTAGTCTCAGCAGGAAAACCAGAGAGGGGGAGGTAAAGTCAAGGAACGTCCTCTCCGCATCTGTCTAAGCCTACAGCACAGAGGGCTGGGCCTCCTGGGTGTGCAGGCAGAGCGGCCCCAACTCCAGGGTGGAGAGGAGGTGGGAGGCTACATGCTCTTCTGCCCCAGCGAGCAGGTGTGCCCCGCCCATGTCTCTCAGCAAAGCCCTGCCAAGTGACAATTGACACATTGTGTAGAAATAAGAACAGTGGCAGTAGCTGCTGTTTCTAATGGCAGCGTGGGTAGGGGGGGCGGGCCAGCCCCGGCAGAATGACAGCTGTGGTACCCAACATTGTCAGCGCAGAGTTCCCGGTGCCGGCCCACGTTTGTGCACCCTGTCACCGCAGGGTGACAAGCCCAAACACAGCGGGCCTCCCTTTCTTATGCTAATGCTCCGTGATGACAGCTTCACCAGGTGTGACAACCACCACTGGCGGCCTCCACCTCCACTACTGGGTTTCCCACTCCAGACCCCAGTCCTGGATTCAGGATGGAGTCAGCTCGGAACAGACCCCTTCCGCCAGCCATGAAGGTCTTAGGCCCACAAGTAGCTGACCCTCTGCAGCCTGGATCTTGATTTGTCTCCACCCACAAGGCCGTCTTGTTACTCTCCTCTCTGTCTTCATCTCCTGCCCCCTTGCTGTCTAACTACCCTAACCTCAACAATCTTCTTTTTGTTCTTTTTTTTTTTTTTTTTTTTTTTTTTTTTGCGGTACGCGGGTCTCTCACTGTTGTGGCCTCTCCCATTGTGGAGCACAGGCTCCGGACGCACAGGCTCAGCGGCCATGGCTCACGGGCCCAGCCACTGCACGGCACGTGGGATCTTCCCGGACTGGGGCACGAACCCGTGTCCCCTGCATAGGCAGGCGGACTCTCAACCACTGCGCCACCAGGGAAGCCCCTTTTTTTTGTTCTTAAACACACCAAAACCTTCCTTGTTTCTGGCCTTTCTCCTTGCCGTTCCTTCTGCCTGGAGACCTGGGACCCTTGCTCCTTCCTTAGTTGATTCATCCTTGTCCTTCAGGACTCTGGTTAATGTCACCTCCTTCCCTGACCTCCCTAGCCCGTATCAATAGCCCTTCCTTCTCTCCTTCACATAACTCTGCTTATTTCCTAGATAATATTCATTTCAGTCTTCAGTTATCTTGTCTGTTAATGCATTCACTTGCGGATCTGCCTCTTCCACTAGAATATCATTTCCTTAAAGGCAGGGGTCTGTCTGGCTTGTTCACACTTCCATGCCAGAGTCGAGTCCCAAGGCCTGGGACAGAGTAGCTACTCAATGAGCATGAGCTGAATGAATAAATGAATGAAGATCTGCACAGATGAAATTGCTCCTATCCACAATTGAGGATCACCAAGCAACGCTTTTCAAATGGGAAGCCATGACCTCAAGGGTACACACACATATTTTTAGAAAAGTCCCCCAAGTAATTCCACTGAGCTTCTGTAAGAGAAGATAAACTTTTCTGCCAGTCACTGTTCTTGCACCAGCCCCTTTTGCTTTCCTAAATCTTCTCTGTCTGATCCTTTAGTCCTATTCTCTGCCAACTCAGGAGACAGCTAGTTAAATGTTTAATATTTACTCCCCCAAGCTGCTCAAGCCTGAGGGCTATGAGTAAAAACCGTTTAAAAATCTTGTTTTCTTTCTGAAAACTTGCAAGGATCCCTCTTTTCTTTGAAGTTTGGGAATTTCACAAGGCACTTCAAGTGTATGTCTTTTTTCCTTAGTTCTGCCTGAGGCTTAGTGAACACTTTCCATCTGAAGACCAGACCAGCATATGCTCCAATTCACAGTTTTCTTCTATTATTTGATTATTATTTTTCTCCCATCCATTTTCTGTTGTCCTTTTGGCTCTCCTGCTAATTACTTATGAAGACCCCTGGATCCACGCTCTAAGTCTCTCAACCGTTTCATCCTTGAATCTCCTTTTAAGATTCTCTTATGCATTTTTGTATTTGTTTTTGCACTTATTTGTAAGATGTTTTTTCTAAGTAGTCTTTCCAAACAGTAATTCAGATGTCAGGAGTGACTCTCCACTTTTTCAAATCTTCCATTGAATTTTTAAATTTTGAAACAATTTTCCCCTACCAAGTCTTTCTCTCTCTTCAGTGGCATCTCTTTGAGAGAGAATGTTCCTTGCCTACTAAAGTTTTGGTTCTTCTCCTGCTTATTCCAATTCTCCTGCCTCATCAGAGCCACCTCTTCCAATTCTTCTCTCAAATTTCTGTCTTTGAGACTCTGTTTTAATTTTAGTTTTTTTCTCAATTAAAATTTTAATATGGTATACATAGGTATAACCCACATAAGTAGTTAAGTCTTCAATGCTTTTTAAGGATGTGAATAATCTTGAACCAAAAAGTTTAATGGATTTTGATATACTCATTTACTCAAGAAATATTCCTGAGTACCTGTTGTGTGCCAGGCCCTGATTATTATGGATTATGGAGAACAGCAGAGAATGAGACAAAGCCATTGCTTTTCAAGACATTCCAGCTGGGGAGGCAGAAAATAAAAACTTAACAACTTAAAATAGAAAATAATTTCAGGTGGGGAAAAATGCAATGAAGAAAACAAAGCTGGGAAGGGAAAGCTAATGCCAGGGGTTGAAATTTTAGATGTGGGAGTTGGGAGGCCTCCTTGGGGAGGGCATGTGGAATCAGAAGCTGAATTGACCTAATTCTTGTGCCATTTCTTCCAGGAAGGCCAGACACTCAATGTGCACATAGACTCAGGGTGGCCCGTTAAGACATGACAGAGGTTCCCAGTAGGTGTCAAAAATAGCAAGACCCTTGTCATTCATGAAAGACATTACCCCTTCAAATAGATTCATCCTAAGTTCAGTTCAAAATGCTTATTGCAGTTATAATAATAGCCCTTTATTGAATATTGAATATCTAATCTTAACCATGTTCCAAGGACTGTGTATATTATATAGCACACTTTTCTCCTTGAACCCTTGCGATAACACAATGACCTGACAACTTTACATATGAGGAATCTGAAGCCTAGAAATGCAAATCTCATTGTCAACGTGGTTAGTCAGTAGCACAACCAAGGTTCAAATCCTGGTTTTCCTTTTTCCGAAATTCATGCTCTTGACTATGAGGTAAATATGCTAGGCCTGGGTATATAAAAATAAATGCACAGGGAATTTCCTGGTGGTCCTCTTTCACTACAGTGACCCCGGGTTCAATCCCTGGTCGGGGAACTAAGATCCCACAAGCCTCTCTGCATGGCCAAAATAAAGAAATAAAAAATAAATTAATACATTTTCCCTGCTTTGAGGAAGCCCATTGTATTATGTAATAATAGATAGATAGATAGAAAGAAAATGATTACACCATGTGGTGAATGCTGGGATTCAGAAAAGCATAGAACATAATGGGAGACCAGATGAGGGTCATATAACCTAACTGACAGAAGGGTACACAAAGAAAGCTTTTAGAAAAGAGGGGATTCTTGAACTTGAGCCCAAAAGATGTGGAGGTAACTAAGGGAAAAAAAGAAAGAAGGGTATTCCTGGTAAAGAATCAAGCATAAACAAAGATGCTGAGGTATGAATACTATGGAGTATCCAGGGAACTCTGAGAAGTTCAGAATTGCTGGAGCATGAAAAATGAGGCAAACTTAAGCAAGAGGTAGTATAGTTTGAAGATGTGTGATCATGGAGTGTTGCATCCCATGTTACGAAGCTTGGAATTTGTTCTGTAAAAAATAAGCAGCTGAATGCTTTCAAACAAACATCCAGGTAAAACTTATTTTAGGTAAAATGCTCTGATGACCATTTTGAGGGTGAGTTTGATGCAGAAGGATAGGACTGGGGTCAGGAAGAACAGTTGCAAAAGCACTGTAATGGTCCAGGGAAGAGATGATGATGGGCTCCTCTAAGGTAATGGTGATAAGGATGGAGAAGAGGAGGAAGATTGAAGAGATGCTGAGGAAAACTCATCAGCACGTGGTGCCTGATTGGAAGTTGAAATGGAATGAAAGGGAAAATCAGTATGATCCTCAGATTTTGGCTCAAGTGACCAGTAAATATTGGTTTCATCAGCTGATTTGGAGAACCGAAGAGGAGGAGTAGCACGAGAGGGGAGGTTGGGCAGAGTGTGATGCAATGGTGCATTTGTGGTGCATTTGAGACACCAGCTGGCATGTGTTGGCTGTCTGCAGCTCACCACAGAAATCTGTGCTGGAGATAGGGATATGGGACTCTCAGCAACTCACTGGATGCTAAAACAATAAGAATGGATGAGACCATCCAGGGACCAGGTAGTAGAACAGTGGTGGGAAAACAAAATAGAATAGGGAGGGCATAATATTTAAGAATATTCAAGCAATACAACTTATATTTTATAAAACAAGTTATAGAAACTGTGGCTAACAAGATCTTCTTCGCTGGTGGGACCAGAGAGAAAATGGTATGAGAAAAATGGTTATGAAAGAAAGGAAGCAAGTGAATAAGTAACATCAGTGAGAACCGGTGGGTGGAAGGAGAAAAGTCATGGGTCCAGGAAAGGTCTATGGAGAAGAGATGACCAGGAAGTGGACAGGGGTTGGTTGCTGGACCTTCCAGGGGTGTTTCCATTTTAAAGATGAATATTGTCTCCATTCAAATCATGTCAGTTCAAGTATCCGATAAAGGCAAGATTGGGATCACTGAAGTGACACTACAGGGGCTTTGTTACTGTTCTTACTTGAAGGTCAGCTTTGCCTATCCCTGGGCTGTAATCTAGTAACCAAAGTCACAGGGTCATAGAGCTCCTGGGAAATCTAGATCAAAAGACAAGGAGCAAAGTTAACTTTGTAATGAAAATTGTCCTGTTGCTTTCCAGTTCCTTAGGAAGCCACATGGACAAAGATATGGATACGTCTGAATTTAGTTGTCTTTTTCCTTCCATTGGAAATTTCATCTAGGCACCTGAAAGCTGTGGAATGCACAGTATTCCACGGAGATGGTATCTTTTTGGTGTTATAATTGGAATCCAGTACTTCATTTTTACTTGGTAAACTTTTAGTGGCAAAAATAACATTAATATGACAGGTTAGATGGGAGTTTTACTGAAAGATCAGTGATGAGGACTGGCTCCAGAAAGAGAAACAATCTTCATTTCACATGGCAACCTAATGACAGGTGAGGACAGATGGTGACAATCCTCAGCCTGGAATTCTGCTTGAATCAATCAATCAGTCAATCAATCAATCAGCAACTATTTACTGATCTCCTATTTTGGCTAAGAACACGGACCTTGGAGTCAGATGCCTGAGTTCAAAACCCAGTGTACTAATGACTTATCTTTGGGGGAATCCCAAAACCTCTCTGAGCCTCAATGTCTTCCTTTAATGAATGAGGAAAATGATTGTATTTAACCCAATGGGTTGTTGTGGGGACTGGTTGAGATGTAGGGGCTCAGTAAGTGTTAGCTACTACTGTTGTCATTGTTTTTGTTGTGGTCATTATTGTTGCTACGGCCATTATCACTTCTGGGTTATCGTACAGGCTTTCTTTCTTTCCAGGATGATTTTATGGTATTTCCCAGAAATGAGTAAGGTGAGTTTCAAAGAAATGTCCAAAGCGGTGCCCTGGGCCTGTTAAGTCTATCCTAGGTACTCATTGTTTATAGTTTTATGACCTCTCAGGGGCGCCCGTGGGGAGAAAAGGAAAGAAAACAATGATGGGCAGGGAAGTGAGGTGAGGAGACCTGCAGGATGAGGCAGGGAAGCGGGGAGCTTATTGTGGGAAAAGGAGATACCGTGGTCTTGCAGCAATTTTTGCAAGATTCATTCATTCACTTAACAAATATTTATAGAATGCCTACTATGTGCCAGGCATTCTTCTACGTGCTGGGGATACCATAATTACTAAGAAATACAAAGTCACAACCTGCATGACTCTTGTATTCTATGGGGGATGGAGAGGGAAAGAAAATAATATATCGTCCAATACTTAGTTTCAGTTAATGGTAAATGCTATGAGGAAGACAATACTGGTTGAGTTGCTAGAGACTGGCTTAGGTAGTGTGAGAGGACTTCCTTTGGGTCATGTGGTCAAGAAGGGCATTTTTGATTGCTAAAGAGAGCCCTGACTTGTTTGGGGGATAGTTCTTACCCAACATTGAAGTTTCATTCCATGTGGTGGATCTACTACTAGCCTATTCCCTCACCTACCTCTTCATCAGCTCCTCTCCTCCCCGTAGGAGGTGGACAACATTTTCTGCAGGGAAATTTGGGAGCAAGACTTGGGTGTGCATAGCTCAGCTAATTTCCTCACCTCTTTAGGGCAGAATGAAGTGCCTGCAAAGAATATATATTCCACTCTGCTTCTTTGTGCTTTAAGTTTTACGAGGGCAGAACCACCATGTTCTCTTTCCAATCCCAAGGTTCAGTACTAGGAAGCCTTCATGCCTTCATATACTAGCCCTCACGCACAGAGGCAGTGATTCTGAAGGTGCGGCCCATGGACCAGCGGCATCAACCTCACCTGGGCACTCATTAGAAATGCAAATTCTCAGGCCCCAGCCCAGATGACCTGAATCAGAAGCTCTGGGGGTGGGGCCCAGCCATCTGTGTTTGAGCAATTGCTCTGGGTGATCCTGATGAGAGTTCAAATTTGGAACCACTCCTCAAGAGCAGTTTCACTTTCTGTAACACGTGGTGCTCTGGTGTTGAGAAGGTTTGCAATTCAAATCGGCAGGTCAGCAACCAAGAGCCTAGATCAGCAACCAAGAGCCTAAACTTGAATGCCAAAAGTTTCCCTGTTCTTTTGTCTATCTCAGCATTCCCCAGCCTCAGCACTAATGACATTTGGGGCTGGTTAATTCTTTGTTTCGGTGGCTGGTTTTGTGCATTGTAGGACGTTAAACAACATCTCTTGCTTTTACTTCCTGGATGACAATAGCGCCTCTATCTACCCCCAGTTGTGACAATCATACTATCTCTAGACAGCTCCAAATATCCCCTTGGATGCAAAATCATCCCTGGTGGAGGACCACTGGTCTATCTACGTTAGTTAAAGAGTATAGCTTATTGACTATTCTTAATAATCACTAAGTAAATGGTCTTCCTTAAAGAAAGAACAATAGCCACCCCTAAGTTTGTTGGGTGGATTCAATGTAAACATCGGAAAACCTTTAGAACCATATGTGTCTTATCAAAGTTGTCATGTGAGGGGCTTCCCTGGTGGCGCAGTGGTTGAGAGTCCGCCTGCCTATGCAGGGGACACAGGTTCATGCCCCGGTCCGGGAAGATCCCACATGCCGTGGAGTGGCTGGGCCCGTAAGCCATGGCCACTGATCCTGTGTGTCCAGAGCCTGTGCTCCACAACAGGAGAGGCCACAACAGTGAGAGGCCCGTGTACTGCAAAAAAAAAAAAAAAAAAAAAAAAAAAAAAAAGTTGTCATGTGAGTTCGGTATTATTATTATTTCAGTTATTATTGTAATTGAATAATACACAGACCATGAAAGGTCTATTATGAGTAAGTTTTTGTTAACATTATCATTTACTTGAATTAGTCTCTTTATCTCATGAAATGTCTATACAGAAGTCAGTTGTTGTTAATTTATTGTCACTCTCTTCATCTCGTGAAAGACCTGAAGTTGCCTTTATTTTACACGTGGCACTCCTAGATCTTCTCCCTATTAGAAAGATGTAGCAAATATGTTATTAAACTCCTTGTCTATTTTCCTCACGCTCCTTAAGGGATGCTCAGACACATCTGATAGCCTCTTTTCTCCACCCTCTAAATCTTAGCAACTTACTCCACACTACCTGCTTTTATAAAGAAAAGCAGGTTCTTTCCTTCCCCCTACCCCATCCCATGAACATTGTGATCCACATATGAATAGAGAGACTCTTTTCAAATAAAATCCTCAGAGTGTGCCAGGATCGACAGCTGCTACCCACGTCCTTAACTCTGTAACAGCAAACATCTGAACCAAGAGGAAAAAAGTCAGTAAACCATCCGGATGTTTCGTTGATGTTTTGCCACGCATTAGAAGTTGTGCAACATCTGGATGACAACCTAGGATTTTGGCTTTCTATTGGGCTGCTCGGGTATTGTGTAGACACAGGATTTATCTTAACATTGCCATAATTTACGAGTTCAGAATTTCAAATTCAACCCAAATCCTTTGGAGCCTGAATCCACTCACCCCTGGCAAAATGTGAATATGTGTTTTTAAAGCAATAAGACTTGGAAAGTTTATTAAAAAGTCTTAAAAGACATTTGGACATCAAATAACTCTCAAAACCCAATGTTTTTGTGATTTAAATGAATCAGAAACATGTGGATTAAATTCCCTTTAAATAGCTCACAAGATTAAAAATCAAGGGAAAAACGTGCTCAGGGCCAAATGTGTTTTGGGTTTTCCAGGACCAAGTATGGTTGAAACTGAGCTAGAGTCATGAATAGCACCCACACTGCTGCTGGGGTACCCCCTCCTCAAATTGGTTTAAGGACTAGAGTTTTATTCACAGTGCATTTGCTCTCACTCGGCCAAGCAACCGCACAGACCAACAAAAACAACCATAATAGCAAACATCAACAATTAAAATGTCTGCTAATTTGCAGTTAGCCAAAAACAAACAGCACACTTCAAAGTCAAACTAAAGATGTCTCTTTCTAAAGTTCCCGTGCAGAATCTGAAAGTGATTAAAAGAGAAATTACATCTGAGAAAGGAGCTGCTTCAAGCATTATTTAAAAGTGGGCAGAGATGGGGCTTCTAACAGCCAAGCCATCTCAAGCAGCAACCCAGCTCTGGGCTTGTCATCCTTGGGCTCAGATATCAACCTAAATTCAGCTCTGAGGGGTCTAAACTAAGCCAGAGGAGACCAACCTGGCAGACGTGGTGTGGATGAGCATGAAAGTTTAGTTCTCCACTGGAGGCGGGGGTGGGTTCTTTATTTGGTTTCTGCTACACCTACAGCTCTCTACTCTTGCCGACCAAAGACCAAAATCATTTTAATCTTGTTGATGACCAGAAGATACCTTAAAACATAAAACATATGTTTTAATCTGGTTGCCTCGTTCATATCAGTTTCTTTGGGGGGGGGTCAAATTATTTGACCTTCCATTTTTGCTTCTTCAGATTAAAGTAACAGATCCCTTTTCCTAAGTTCACCATTTTTGACTGGACCAGGGGCTGGTCCCTGGAGGCAAAGAGATTTTTGAAGGAAGGAAGGATCAAAAAGTCTGTCTGACCTTGCCTTCTTTTCCTAATTGGCTCTCCTGAAGAAAATTTCCACCCCACCTCCCCATCTACCTCCTGTTGCCTCCCTTCTCCAGTTATAATTTTATGGCTTATATTTAGGAATTTTATTACAGCTAGGGGTGTATTTATTATCTCCCTTGATCAAGTTTCCCATCAGACCTCTGAAACTCTTATATGTTTCAGAAAGCCACTTATTTATTCAACAAATATTTGCTAAGCTCATACTATGTGGCAGGTACATACTTCTTTTTGTAAATCGAAGGTTTTATTTATTTATTTATTTGCCACACCACACGGCATGTGGGATCTTAATTCCCCAACCAGGGATCGAACCTGTGCCTCTGCATTGGAAGTGCAGAGTCTCAACCACTGGACTGCCAGGGAAGTTCTACCAGGTACATATTTATTGAAGACACATCTGTAAACAGGGCATTTAACAGTAGATGAGTAAACAAATGGATATTCTAGAAGAAGGGTCAGTGTGAAGGACTAGGTGGAGAGCTACTCCTTATTTTGGTGTTAAAGGTGGTGAGTGAACTGAATGAGGCTGATTCAAGGCAGTTAAAAGGCAATCCATTGATTGACATATTTTACATCAAGGTGTGAATGACTGATAGCACAACTTAATAACATAAATGTCCTTCTCCTCTTCCTAACCCTAAGGAAAATATCTCTCCTTCAAACAAACCTCCAATGGGTGATCTTCAACCAGCATTGTGGACCCTTTTTGGTAAGAAAACATCACTGTTTCTTATCTTGTGCTCTCCAAGTAGCAAAGCTGCCCCTGCCTCCTCTGCACTATTCTACTATAATTTATAGGTGGTAATTCCATTCCATCTTAGCCTTCCACTTCGTGGAGGGCCTTCATTAAGAGCCATGTTAGCTCATCTTCTTTAGGTCTTCCTCTGTCTTGCTTTTTTCCAGATTTGTTCAAATTTTTGTATATAGGTACAGCAGGTTATAGTATCAAAGAGGAACTTATTCTCAATTTGTTTCTGATTCCTTATGACTGAGGACTGTGATATGTAAATTATAATGCTTGTGGAGGCCACTCAAGGTGACCTGCATTAATTATGGACCACAGGGAGACATCAGCCCTAAGGATTTAACAGAAAAAAAAAGGATGAGCAACCAATGAAAGTCATTGGTCTCGAGGAACACATAACCCTCACTATATTATTTACTATAAAGTTTCCTTTCTGTTAAAAATTTATTAAGATAACATTTATATACAGTGAAATATACAGCTGTTACGTGTACAATCCACTAAATATCAATTGCTATGTGATATATTAATATATATGTATATATGAATATACCCATTTTGATCAAGATCAAGAACATTTCCATTACCCCAGAAAAAATTCTTTCATGCCCCTTTTCAGTCAATCTCTACACCCTCCCCCCCAAATAGGCAACCACTGTTCTTGGCCTCTCCCGTTGCGGAGCACAGGCTCTGGACACGCAGACTCAGCAGCCATGGCTCACGGGCCCAGCCGCTTTGCAGCATGTGGGATCTTCCCGGACTGGAGCACGAACCTGTGTCCCCTGCATCGGCAGGCGGACTCTCAACCACTGCGCCACCAGGGAAGCCCCACAACCACTGTTTTGAGTACTATTGTTATAGACCAGTTGGCCTGTTCTTGAACTTCATGCAAATGGAATTGTATGGTAGGTATTTTTTATGTCTGGCTTCTTTTGTTAAAAATACTATTTTTGAGATTCTTCTACCCTCCCTGTATTTTGTGTTTGTTCAACACCTAACAACATGATAAAGAAGAATGTGAAAAGTAAATCAAGAATAAAATCTAAGCTCATTGGGAGCCTTGAAGACAAAGCATGGTACCAGTTTGGTAAACATACAGATGAAGATTTAGAAAAACTTGGTGAAGGGGGTGATGTTTCTCATTTTTATCTCCATGAATCAGAACTTGTAGAAGTAGCTGTAGTATTAGTGTGCCATCACAGTATCTATAATGCTGTGACCTTGGGTGTATTTTAAAAACTCCAAAGATACTTCTAAATAATATAACCCAGGTTGAGAACCACTGCCCTATAATGAGTGTGAGAGAGGCAGTATGAATTTACTGTTCTTTCAGTGAATTGCAATTTCTGCCTGCTTCTTTATTCTTTATGAATATCTCATTGTAATTTTAGTATTTATAATTCATATTTTTATACACTATATCCTTTAAAAGTAAGCCAACAATTCTATTTTCTGAAGAAGCAGTGATCTGTTTGAATGATGAAGGAAAAACGGGCTGTGTTGGCCACTCCACTGAGGACAATTCCTAAAGCCATGTTGAAAGTAATTTTGACCTTATATGATTTTTCACTGCATTAGTCAGAAGGCTATGCTGTGATAATAAATTAATTTTAGAATGATAAAGATGTACTTCTTATTCAGATTCCAAGTCCAATAGAGATCTCTACACATTGCTCAGATTCTCAGGCTGACAGCTTCCAGTATCTGGATTGGCTGCTCTCTGAGGTCATCAAAGAAGGGTATGATAAAACAGAATGCTTTTAAGGACCAGACCTGGGAGTGGCTTACCTCAGCTCTCAAACTTTGCTGCACCTTAGAATCATCAGGGAAACTTAAAATTTTTTTTTAATATTCAGGCTGTGCCCAATCCTAATTAAATCAGAATTTCAGGAGGTTGCGATTCATGTATCAGTACATTTTAAACTTCCCCAGATGATTCCAATGTGTAGCTGAATGTAAGACTCAGTGGCTTATATCACTTCTGCTCACACTCCATTGGCCAGTCTGAGTCATATGGCCCTGACCTAACACTAAGAGGAGCTGGGAAATGTAGTCTTCCTGTGTAGCCAGGAAAAGGGGATTGAAAGAGGAGTGGCAAACATATATCATTGTGTCTGACACATTGATTTTTCATGTTAACTTCAGAACATGCCTTCCCACTCCTCCCCATACACATGTGATTTCACTCTAATAATATTATATTGATAAAAGCCTGGTCTGAGGCAGTAGCAGTGGGATGGGGAGGAAAAGTGGATTATACTGACGTTTCAGATATACTTTTCATTCTGGTCCCATTCACATTTGAAACAGGACCCCCCGTGAAACTTTCTAATCTTTATTCTAAGAATATTGGGCATCAAATAAAGAGTTTTAACCAAGGGACCAATGAATTATTTTAATTTGGATCTGTTATGATGTGGGGCAAGTGTGGATGGGACCAGGCCAGTTAGAAGGTCTCTGAGGGGGCTTCCCTGGTGGCACAGTGGTTAAGAACCTGCCTGCCAATGCAGGGGACATGGGTTCGAGCCCTGGTCTGGGAAGATCCCACATGCCGCGGAGCAACTAGACGCGTGAGCCACAACTACTGAGCCTGTGCGTCTGGAGCTTGTGCTCCACAGTAAGAGAGGCCACGACAGTGAGAGACCCGTGCACTGCGATGAAGAGTGGCCCCCTGTTCACCGCAACTAGAGAAAGCCCACGCACAGAAATGAAGACCCAACACAGCCAAAAATAAATAAATAAATAAATTTAAAAAACAAAACAAAACAAAAAAGAAGGTCTCTGAGGTTATCTGGGACAAGATGGTGGTGGCCTGGATTAAGGTGGCACAGTGTAGATGCATTTGAGAGAAATTTAGGAGATTGAAGCAATGGGATTATGAATTGCATAGTGGGGATGAGATAAGTTTATCAGGATTCATGTGTTTCTCACATAATAAACCAAATACAGAACGGGGGAGTGGTGAGGGCAGATATCAGATGCAAGTACGAATGACACGAAGAAATGGAGCAATGCACAAAGGTACCACTTTCAAGAAGTATGTCTCAGAATGATGGGATGGAGGGAGAATCAGGGCATTGACTTGTCTAGCTCTTAATAGCACAATATTTGCTTCACACTTGACTATTGCCCTTTGTGTCTATAGCTCCTTGGGCTTCCATTCAGGTAGGGGAAGGTGAATGTTAATTTAGAGCACCAATGCCTCCCTTTATACTTAACTTGAGACTCCTGGCTTATCCAACTGTCTGCATACCTGCTTGGCTTAAAATCCATATCATGTGAAGGAGAGTAAAAAGTTCAGCATACTCAGTGTAAGAAATATAAAGAGCCAAAACACCCTCTTGACTGTGTTGGCTTGGTCCTGGCTAAAAGGTAGTGGCTCAGAAAAATTCCCTTACAGACCTTTGCTTTCCATTCTGTTCCAAGAAAACGTTGCCTTATGCAACTCAAAATTTTGAATGGAAATTTGGAAATATTGACCCAGGGAGTGGACTTCTTATTTATTTGAAATCTACTCCCATCTCCTCACCCCACCATTAGATCAAAAGGCATTGAACCTTTCTTCTCAATGCTTACTAAATAATCTGGTATACAGTAGATGTTCAATAATTATTGGCTTATGAGCTGCATCAGAAATTACCTTTAAGTTCTTTCTTCCCTGCTATGGCTGTTCCCCAGGGGTTCTCTGAGTGGCCTGTGGACAGGCCAATGCAGGAATGTCCTCACACTTGTTCAACCTACTCCCAATCTCCCAAGTGGAAAATTTTCTCTACTCTAATAATTAATTAAATTGAGATATAATGCACATACCATAAAATTCAACCTTTAACATGCAATTCCACGATGACACTATATTCAAAAGGTTATTCAACTATCTACTTCCACTATCTAATTCCAGAACATTTTCATCACCCCAAAAAGGACCCCAAATCCATTAGCAATCCCTCCTGAGTCCCACCTCCTACCTCCTAAAGGGTAGCAACCACTAATCTACTTTCTATCTCTATGGATTTGCTTCTTCCAAACAGTTCATGTAAACGGAATTGTACTATCTGTAGCCTTTCACATCTGGCTTCTTTCACTTAATATAGTGTTTTCAAGGTTCACCCATGTTGTGTGATGTATTAGTACTTCATTCCTTTTTAAGGCTGAATACTATTCTCTTGTATGGATATACCACATTTTGTTTATCCATCATCAGTTGATGGGCCTTTAGGTTGTTTCCACATTTTGGCTATTATGGAAAATGCTTCACTGTTCTAGTAGGTTTAAGAGTAATTAGAGTTTACAGGCAACCTTCAGGTTACAGAAGGCTCACAGGACAGATGGGTTAACCAAACTTTGAGTCTTGCTTCCTTTTGATTTCCTCTACAAAACTACAGATGTGTTGCTTCTAGGTAGAAAAGCTTATCATTGCAGCAAAATCTTGATTAAAATATAGTGAACTTTTCTTTTTAATCAATTCATAGTGAAAGGAAAACTAGAACAAATCCAATCAGAGTGCAGCTCATTTTATGTACAGCTGCAATAAAAATCTCTGGATTTCTGGGTTTCCCTCAGTAAGAACAGGTGGTCAGAAATATTCCCAACTTTAGTGGGAGGATTTGTTGTTTTTTTTTTTTTTAAAGTAGGAAACAGGAAGAGGGGAGTGAAAAACTGTTGACTGCACCAGTGACTTAAATGACATTTTAATTCCCCCAGTCAATCCAGTTTCTAGTAGTTTTAGACTCTTGAACGCAAGTCCTTCTGGTAATGCAAAATATTACCCATTCTGAGCTGATACATTTTTGGATAGCTCTCTCTTGGACCCAAATTACTAATGTTTAGATCTTCCCAACCCTGACCAGACATTTCCCTATGCCAACCCAAGTTAGTGTCTCATCTCTGTTCCCTCACTCCTGTGCCAAAATATGGAAAGGTTTGTTTTTTCAGCTATGTAGCATTCATTGAGGTTTGATCTCAGTCATGGTATCTTATCTTTCCCTGAGGTTGCAGCCTCCAAACTTCAGCAGGAGGCAGGCCCTCATGAACAAGTATAGAGACTGGTAGGTGGACATCAGGTTGGATGCTTGGAGCCCAAAGAGCATGCACCACTTTTGCACATTCCAATGTTTGAAGGTGCAAAATTGTACGAGCAGACGGAGCTGCCCACAACTGGCTAATTGCAGAGGCAATCATCGCCCTGGCTCCTTCCAAATGAGCAGAGAGCAGCTAATTGTGCTCACAATTGGCTGATTGAGCTCACAGTCAGTAAATTGCTGCTGTAACTGTTTGTGCATACAATTTTGCACCTGGGAGTAATTGCGGGCGATAGGGTCTAACACACTTTGAAAGAACATTAAACAGTACAACAACCAAGAAATCCAACACCGTCCAGCCTGCTTGGGGAATTTGAGGAGACACACTTCTTAAATTGGAGTTGGGGTATCTCAGACCCTGAAGCTACACCCCAGGGTACGCATTACAACTTGGAGCTCTGCTCATACCACATCATCTATCTCTGACTTCACACTCAGAGCTCACTGCTCAGCCAGCAAAACATTTCAGTCACAAGAAGGGTCAGAGAGTGTAGTGCTTAGAACGGGAGTTCTGAACTCAGGGTACCTTGGTTCAAATCTGAGCTTTTCCACTTTGCTGGAGAGCCTTGGCTAACTTCTTTTTTTTTTTTTCTGTAAAATGGCAATAATGATAAAAGTACCCAAGTCACAGGGTTACTGTGCAGATTAAATAAAATAATGCCTGAAAATTGTGACTACCCAGATTTACTCAATGAATGTTTTATATTTTTTTAACTCACAGTATCAGTCAAAACTTGGACATCACTTGATACCCCATGGAGTCCCTCGCACTCTGATTTTTATGACAATTGCTGATACATTGGTGTTAAAGAGATTTATGCTTTTCTCCTTGCCAGCTGCAGGACTGTGGCCAAGTTGTTTAATTTCTCTAAATCACAGTTTACCTATCTGCCAAATGGGGATAAAAATGTCATCTAGGGCTTCCCTGGTGGTGCAGTGGTTGAGAGTCCGCCTGCTGATGCAGGGGACACCAGTTCGTGCCCCGGTCTGGGAAGATCCCACATGCCGCGGAGCGGCTGGGACCGTGAGTCATGGCCGCTGAGCCTGCACGTCCGGAGCCTGTGCTCTGCAACGGGAGAGGCCACAACAGTGAGAGGCCCGCACAAAAAAAAAAAAAGAAAAAATGTCATCTACCTCACAGGTAGATAGGTAGCCCTATCTCATGGGACTGTTTGTGGGTTAAATAAGGCCATGTAAGTGAAGGAGTTGCTTTGTAAACACTCTGTAAGTGCTATAGCTCTTGCTGTTATAATTACTATTATTGTTCTCATAAAGCTCTGTGAGAGCAGAATGGCACCAGGGCTGGCACTTGGGGGACTTAGAGCCAATACTATTACGTAACTCATGCTTGCAGTTTGTCAAGCTCCTACCCACTGCCCCGACGGAATGGATCCTTTTAGAGAGAAAGGAGGTATGTGAGCTCGATGGCAAACGGTCACACTTGGGCCCTTCCCAAATCTATGTGAGGAGACAAGTAAGTTTTGAACCCAGAGAAACGCAAGGCCCTGATCCTTGCATTTGCCTTGCCCTGGCTCATTTCTTGGTCCCTGATAGAGATGATTTTACAGGGTTCTTACTCTC
The DNA here is from genome assembly GCF_025265405.1 of Mesoplodon densirostris. Taxonomy (NCBI): domain Eukaryota; kingdom Metazoa; phylum Chordata; class Mammalia; order Artiodactyla; family Ziphiidae; genus Mesoplodon; species Mesoplodon densirostris. Next base: position 20,737,651 of record NC_082676.1, on the reverse strand, counting down.
AGCAAGGAAAAAGAGATAAGGACGAGCTTTGGCAGGGTCCGGAAATTAATCCAGGGGAGGCAGACATTGTGTCTCTAAATGTAATTGAATCTCCCTGGTGTCTGGTGGGGGCGGGGCTGGAGCACAGACCTTCTGACTTTAATGTCTGCGGGGGTGGGGTGTGGGACAGGGCAGGGAAGGTATGGGGAGGGCATTGCACGGCTCCAGGCTAAGCCAGCTCCCTAAGTACTTCTTTCCAGGCAGCCTCCTTCCCTTTCCTCTTTAGGACTGCCGCCATCCTGTCCCTTTGGAGGTTTCTGACCCTTGATACAGCTACAGTTTGGGGAACACACTCCCCCTCCCTTGCTGTCCAAGGATACAGGCACACAGGACTCTTTATGGTAAAATGGGCTTTACTGCTGATCCACAGGGATGCAGGCAAGGATGTAGGGCCAAGAGTTTAGAGTCCCAGAGGATTCTCTAGCACTGCTTTTTGTTTCCAACTCATATGTGGTGGATTAGTTTGTTAAGGCCACTACAACAAAGTGCCACAGACTGAGTGCCTCAAAACAATAGACATTTATTTCTCACAGTTCTGAAGTCCAGAAGTCTAAGATCAAGGTATCTGCAGGTTTGGTTTCTCCTGAGGCCTCTCTCCCTGGTTTGCAGATGGTGCCTTCTGGCTGTATCCTTATGTAGTCTCTTTCTCTGGGCAAGTGCATCCCTTGTGTCTCTTTGTGTGTACAAATTTCCTTTTTATACTTATAAGGACACCTGTCAGATTGGATTAAGGCCCACCCTAAAGACTTCATTTTAACTTAATCACCCTAAAGCCTTCATTTTAACTTAATCACCCCCTTTAACCCTTATCTCCAAACATGGTTAAAGTCTCAGGTACTGGGGACAAGGGATTCATCATATGAATTTGAGGGAAACACAGTTCAGCCCAGAGCACACGGGATTCTCAGAATTCCCAAGAAACTTTCTCTCCTTAGAGATGAAACCAGCTGGACCCATCTCAGATCCCAACTCAGCCAACAATAGCTGTGTGAACTTCTTAAACAAGACACATAATTAAGCTTCATAACTTGGGTGACTGCATGTCTCAATTTGCCTGGGACTTTTTCGTGTATGTCTGTTGTCCCAATGTAATTATAAGAGTATCCTCTTTCATTCTTAAATGTATCCTCGTTTGGATGATAAATTATGTGGTCGCTATTCATTACTTTCAGACCTGAATCATAAGATGCTCAGGGTTTTCAGGGAATGCTGGAGAAGTAACCATCACACCACCTGATACTTAGCAAGTGTGCCTGTCCCTTTTGCTTGCACCTTCATATTCCCCAATCCCAATTCCCTTGGTCAAGAATGCTCCTTTTGCTTGTGCAACCCTTTGCTCAGGATGTAGCCTGGAGAAGATGCCAGGGTAGACCAGTAAGTCTGGACCACTGTTCATCCAGGCTCGTATGTGCCACATGTAACTGACATCTTAAGGGCCTCCAGACTGGGTGAGAGCCAAGTTAAAGGGCCCCTGCCACCCTAGAAAATTGTTCATCTCTACCATCAGCATCTGGCAGTACACTTGATTGGATTAAGACTCCCTGACTACAAGCAACAGAAATGGCATCTTGATTAAATGGAAGGAAGTGGGGAAAGAGCCTAATTATACAAGTAGTTTGCAGACTCAAAGGAAAAATTAAGCCACCAAACCTCAGAAAGAAAAGGGCCCAGAGTGGTTCCTGTGATTGTTGGTTCAGGGATGAATGGGCAGTCATTTATTGTTTTTGATAAAATAAAAATGTGTCTTTATATAATATCTATATATATTATATACATACACAGAAATAATAAATCAAACATTAATCTTCCCCCATCCAGTTTTAACAATAGTTATTCATTTGCTATATTTTCTATTTGCTTTTGGTGGAGTTTTTATTATTACTATTATTATTATTTTGCTCTTGTTTTATTTGGTTGAATAAATGAAACAAAACCAACTTAACTTCCCAGGCTCCAGTCCCATTTTCCTTTCTACTGTTCAGAGGTAAACAACAGTATGAGTTTGTGCATCCTTCCCGGGTTCCTGATTTATGTGCATTTCCAAAACCAATATGACAGACAAGTCTTTCTCTTGGTCCTGTTGTCAATATAACTCATCTCCTGAGAGTCAGGTTCTGGGGAGAGTTTCTGATGGGCATGACATGTGTCACATGCCTACTCTCAGGACCCCCTTATAACCTTCATGGACCTGGGGCAGTTATGCCTTCATGGGTCCCATTCTCCATTAGAAAAAAATTGAAAATTTTACTTACTATTGTGTTGGTATAAAGACACATATAATACAGGCTGATTTATGTTCATTTCTTTTCTCCTGATTTTCATGTAAATCATAACATTTTCCTGGACTCCCAAAGGTACTGTGGGCAGTAGGCCCAGTACCTATTTTGACTAATGGAAATGTTGGTCATGCTCATTCTTGAGGTCATTCAGGTAAGGCCTGTGATTGGCATTCCCAGTAGAATCTCATGAAGTGCTGCTTCCCTGACATGAAGTGCAACTTCCGTGACACTGAACAGATAAAATCAGGAGACTCCACTGTAAGCCCTTTAGGTTTCCTCAGGGGCTGGATTCCAAGGTCTAGGTGCAGACACAGCCCCAGTTTGCCATAAGCTCAAAGCTTTCCTTAGAAATTCCTCCACTTCCTTCCCTTGAGCAGACTCCAGTCTGGGTCAAGTTCCTTGGAGGGATGCATCTTCCCACCTGTGACTCTCAAACATCCTTGGTTACATGTGGTGGCTCTAAGGATTGCTTTCTAGAGCTTCTGCTGGAAAAGCACCTCCTCTCTGTCTACCTTTGTAAGTTTTTTCACTTGCTCATTTCAGGAACCAGGACTGCTGCTCCTTGCTATTTCCCAGATACTGTTTTGTCTCTTAGAGTTCAGAGACTGATGAAGTCACACCTGTGCCCTGAAAGATATCACAGTCTCAAGTGGAAACAGACCACTTATTGAAGTACATGTGGCACAATGTAGTGAGGACGGGGGATAGTTATAGGCCATCCCTGGTTCTCTCTGTTACAGAGAAGTTCTATACCCACCTGCTCCTTCTGGCTCAACTCATCTTTGGGGGGCCATATTGGCTAGGACCCAGCCTCTCTCCCTTGACTTCTTATGCATCAAGTAATAAACCATATCTTATCAATCCTATGCTGCACATATTTTAAAAGCCATTTACCATATCTGAAAATGGGTTATGATTGATTGCCTCTTATAAACACTGTTGGCCAGGTGACAGTTGGGACATAGCTGTCATTGCCTTCACATTCATGAACTTGGTCTGAAAACTCTTTGTTGATACTTTCTGATAAGATCATGAGAGTGTCTGCAAGTACCTTGCAGAGTGGGGGTGGTCAGTAATCTGGAAGAAGACCCCAGAGACTCTAGCTCTTAACCGGTAGTATTGCCTATAATTATTTTATGTATGCCAAGAGCCATAAAAATAAATCTAAAAGAGCTTTTTAATAATTAGAAAATAAAATTTCTAAGGCATCAGGAGGTACTGTGCCATGATTTAGTTGGTGGCAATTTTTTTTTCTTAATAGTGCATAAAATAATGATGTCTTTAATCAATGGTGACTTAGATTTGATAAAATAAGTCATAGCTACAAACCTCACAGGGGCTCCATAGGGATCACTGTGTTTTTAACACATAGCATAGTGTCTGGCCCATAGTGGATGTTCTCTCTCTCTCTCTCTCTCTCTCTCTCTCTCTCTCTCTCTCTCTATATATATATATATATATATATATATATATATATATACATATATGTGTACACATATATATTAATATATATATATATATATATGTATATATATATATACTGTCTGACATTATTATTTAAAATAATATGTGCAAAAGAATGAAGGGAGGGAAAGTAATACACCATTATACACCAGTAATAGACCTAGACTATTTTTCTATTTCCTATGACTTTAACTGCAAATATCACAGTGTCTTTTCTTGAAAGCAGGGATTGGCCAGCTTTTCCTGTAAAGGGTCAGATAGTAAATATTTTAGGTTTTGTGGGCCAAACAGTTTTTGTTACAACTGCTTAACTCTGCTGTTTTAGCATGAAAGCAGCCATAGGCAATATGCAAACAAATGGGTGCGACTGTTTGCCAATAAAACTTTATTTACAAAAACGGAGAGCTGGCAGGATTTGACTCATGGGCCACAGTTTGCCACCTGCTCTAAAGCAGTGGTTTTCAACCTCGAGAGTGTACAATAATGTTAAATTTCAGATTCCTGAGTCCTCCTCCAGATGGCTCTAATAAAGATAATGATCCTCTTTTTGATAAATGCTTCTAAAATATCTTGATGAATTAGTTACTCTTGGAAGGTACCTGTATCTTCTAGAAACTGTTCCTGGAATATAGGGTAATGCCCTCAACAAGCAGAGGTTAGAATTTCTTGATGTCCTATTTACCCTGTCATGAATATTTCCCCTTTATTTGGATGGTGTCTGAAACAGTCTTATATTACTAGAAGTTAAAATGAATGGGAGGGTTAGACAATCTTTTTAAGAGGACAGAAGTCTCATCACCCACCCAGGGTAAAGGATAAATGGTCCAAAAATGAAGTTATCCCCTTTACTTCTTTGGTCAAGAGGAGATTCCTCATTCTAACAGGCAACAAAAGTCCCAGGGGCCATGACTGGGCACAGGTTAGGTTTGTGGCCAGAGGAGAAACCACTGCAGACCAAGCCTTCTCCACCGATGCCAGAGTCTGATGTGGCTGTCACACATGCATAACTGTTCAGACCCATATCAGGCAAACAGTGGATTCAAAGGAACTAGTCAGGTATCTGTTCAATGAGCCTGTTAGAATGGTGACTTATTTTTCAGAGAATAAAGGCTTCTTAAATTTGTTAGTTTATTTGTTTAAGAGACAAGTAAATAGTTTTGAAATAACTGTGTGAGATTGTAATCTGGTTAATTTTCCTCTTGCCTGGGGATATAAACCTCTTCACTCCTGGAGATAGTCAGGAAAATGCAGGGAATGAGAAATCATTTGATAATATAATAATGATAATATTTATCTGCTGGGCACAAGCTAAGACTTTCCATGCATTGATTCATTCAGATCTTAAAGCAACCTTCGATGTAGGTTCTACAATTATCCCCATTTTTTGCAGAAGAGGACCAGAGGCTCTGAGAGTTTAGGTAGCTATGCAGGGTCACTAGCTAGTAAGCAGCAGAGCCATGATTTAAGCCCAGACATTCTTCCTTTTGACTCTGAACTCTTTATATCTACTTGACAAAACGTCTTATTGGATAGCAAGGGAGTGGACACATCATAAGTGGCCAAAAGGAGAAAACAGGATTCAGCCACTGACTGGGGTTAGGAGCATACCCAGCTTACCCTGAAGGACATGACCACCAGGATGTGGGTGAACAAAATCTGGGTTCTATTAGCAAGGGAGCAGGAAAATGGCTGGTGGATAGATAACCAACAGTGTTGCTAAAGGTGGGAAACTGTGTGGCATCCATTTATTCAAAGTAAAATCTCAGGCATTGAGCCTATTAGACTGGAAAACAAAGAAACTGGATGCCAAGGGCTGTGAGGATGTGGAGTGATTGGAGCTCTGGTATATTGCTGGTAGGAATGTGAAACTGGTCCAGCCACTCTGGGAAACAATGTGGCGATTTCTTAGAAAGTTACACACTCACCGTGACACTCAGGAATCCCACTCCTAAGTGTTTACCCAAGAGTAAATAATAGATGTTAACACAAAAACCTGTGTATGAATGTTTATAGTAGCTTTATCATGCCAAATTGTAAACAACCCAAATGTCCTTCAGCTGGTGCATGGATAAACAAGCTGTGGTACATCCATACAATAAAATACTGTCTAGTAATTAAGAGGAATGAACAGCTGATATAGGTAACAACATAGGTGAATCTCAAATACATTCCAATAAGTGGAAGAAGCCAGACTCACAAAGTGAGGCATTGCATGATTCCAACCACATGACAGCCTGGAAAAGGCAAAACTATAGGAAGAGAAAACTGATCAGTGGTTGCCAGGGGCTAGGTGTAGTGTTGTCTGCAAAGGGACGGGAGGGAATTTTGGGGGGTGGTAATAGAGCCATTCTATATCTTGGTGGTGGTGATTACACAACTGTGCATTTGTCAAATTTCATAGAATTGCACACAAAAAGATCAATTTAACTTTACATTAAAAATTGTATCTTAATAAACTTTACAAAAGTGAAGTCTTAGGTATCTCGCATCTTGGGATACAAGATGAAGGAACATGTCCTGGGCTGTCATCTGATGGAGCTGTCCAGTCAGGAAGACAATGGACCACTCAAGAGAGCAGACAAGGAGGGTTCCATGATAAGCCCGCCAATCAGGCCTCATACCTCCATCATGGAGTCCCGGTCTATTGGTACTAAGATAAAGTCTGCATCAAATCCTCATCCAGACTGGTTCAGGAATTGGAAATGGGCTGAATCTGCAGATGGGTGATGTAAAAAAGTCCAGCTGAAGCAGTTTGGGGAAGACAAAGCCTGACAGCAGATGTTCCGACAGAGGGCCTCTGTAACCCGGTTTCCCCAGTATGAGATACAGGCAATGCTGTAAGATAAGAAACAGATTTGTGTCAGCGACTCATGCAAAGGAGTGATGTTTGCAGGCACTCTCTCTGTTGGGGCAATATTTCTACAAGCAAGTGTGACCATTTCTAACCAGGAAAATGCCTTCGGATAATGAACTATCTTCTATGCACACCTTTCAATGGGCTTGCTTCATCTTTGTCAGTTAAATACTCCCAATTTCCCTTCCATGGTAACTGACAAGGATCTATTCTCTTTTTATTCCATATATAAGGAGAGGGACTTTGGAGGTTGAGAGTGGTAGTAGTGAGATGTGATGTCACCATCCTCATGATTCAGGTTCCCCGTTTCTGTCCCCAGGACTGCAGGGACTTGGGCAAAACCTCTAACCTCGGTTTTCCCCAAATGCATAATAAGGAGAAGGGTCTTTACTTATTTATGATGAACTCTGTTACTTGTATGAGAGATGTTCCAATGTAAGTGTTATTACAGGGTCCAATTTACTGTTCAGAAAGAAGCAATCCTGATAGAAATCTTTCATTTAATTAAAATTGATTTTAAAATTGCCTGATCAATAGTGAGTTAAAAATTCATCCTGGCTCAGTGAGGGGTGGGGGAGAGGTGTCTGAGCGGTCCTGAGTGGAGAGGTTTGGCTCAAGAATCGGGCTGGGCTTTGCTGGCCCTGCTTAATTGGCCCTGTGGTCTAGATGGCCAAGCCCTCTCTGAAAGAGGGAGGACACACAGAAAAATCAACTAATTTCTTTCTTTTTGATCAGCAAAGCCTTAAAAATGCAACTGACCATCCTAGCTAAGCTTGAGCAATTTCGTTTACTAGGAACCAATGAAAACATCTACTTAACTCACTTTTGGACACATTGCTTTGAAAGCTGCCTCCTACAGGTACTGAGGGCCCTTTCTCCGTGTCCAGTCGCTCCAGCTAGGGAACCTGGCACTGTGTCCCGCCCTCCCAAACCCCTCCGTCCCCATGTGTCATCATCTGCTGAATCCTGTCACTGCAATCTCTGCCTTTTCTGTCCTTTTCCATCCCCATGGCTCCTGCCCTGGGTCAAGCCGCCTTCACCTCTCACCTGGAACATTTTAATAGGAGTCACGCTGTTCTCCCTGGCTCTGGTTTTCCACCTGTCTAATCCATTCTCTGTGCTCTGACTTGAGAGATCACCTTAAAACAAGGTCATCTAGGATCACTGCTCAAAAGTCTGACTCCCATTTTAATACAGAATTAAGTCAAATGCCCCAGTGGACGTTCTAAGACATCTATAATCAGACACATTTCCAGAAAGTAATGTCCACTATGGTCTCTCAGCGGAATGCCACTCTCTCCTCTCCTTCCAGACTTCCATACTTAGCACTCTGAGAATCCACTGCACTCTCCCAGCCTCCAGGGCTATGCTCACACTAGTTTCCCTGTCTCCAACCTGCATTCATTCATTTGACAAACACTCATTTGGACAACGCTATGTGCCCGGCCCTGTGTGAGTTGGGGGGAGGTGGTGTGTCTGAGAGAGGAGGTCCCTGCTCTCCTGGAGCTGACGTTCCAATGGGGAGGTAAGCTATTTTAAAAAGTCAACAGATAAAGAAATGAAGAAATACAGAATCTGGTACATGTTATGAATTAAATCAGTGTAGGCTGGGGGTGAGGCCTCCAACTATGAAGTCAGGGATGACCTTTCAGTGTAAGGGCCTTTTTTTTTTTTTTTTTTTTTTTGCAGTACGCGGGCCTCTCACTGTGTTGGCCTCTCCCATTGCGGAGCACAGGCTCCAGACACGCAGGTTCAGCAGCCATGGCTTACGGGCCCAGCCGCTCCATGGCATGTGGGATCCTCCCGGACCGGGGCACGAACCTGTGTCCCCTGCATCGGCAGGCGGACTCTCAACCACTGTGCCACCAGGGAAGCCCAGAGTGAGGGCCTTTTAAACTGAGTTGTGAAGGATGAGGAAGGGGCAGATGTAAGATGTGGGAACAAAGTGGGCAGAGGGGACAGTGGTTCTGAAAAGCCAAAGTGGGAGAGACATCATTAAAGTCTAGGAAAACCCAGGCATTTAGAATATAGGGAGGTTTTTTTGCTTTTTTTTTTTTTAATGTCAGGAGATGAAGGTGAAAGTCAACTGCCAGGTCATGTGTGGCTATGTGCCATGGAAGGAGTTTGAAGCATATTCCAAGTGTGTTAGTTTCCTGGGGCTGCCATAACAAACTATTACAGCCTGGGTGGCTTAAAACAATAGAAATTTGTTGCCTCACAGTTCTGGAGGCTGGCAGCCTGAAATCAAGGTGTTGGCAGGGCCATACTCCCTCCAGAGCTCTAGGGGAGGATTCTTCCTTGCCTCTTCTAGCTTCTAGTAGCCCGGGCATTTCTTGGTTCATTGCAGCATAACTCCAGTTTCCTCCCTGTCTTCACATAGCTGTCTTTCCTCTGTGTCTGTGTCTGTTTCCAAATATCTCTTTTCTTATAAAGACACCAGTCATATTGGACTAAGGCCCACCCTAATGGCCTCATCTCCACTTGATTAAATCTGCAAAGAACCTATCTGCAAATAAAGTGATGTCACCTTCACAGGTACTAGGAGTGAGGACTTCAACATATCTTTTTTTCAACCCGTAACACAAGGTGATATGGGAAGCTTTTAAAAGATTTAAGGAGTGGGCAACATTGTCTATTTTACGTCAAGAATAATTCCTTTGGTTTCTGGTGGAAAATGAAGCAGAGGGGGCAGGTGAAAGCCAGGGATCAGTCTTCCAGGTGTGAGATGATAGTGGCAGCTGACTTGGAGATAAGTGGGTGTATCCCGATGTGTTTGGCACAGAAGAGATGGGGCCAGAATGTAAATGTAATTTACATTCTGCACCCTCTGTGATGCCTTGCAAATCATTTCTTTTCTTTGTGCTCCCATAGCCCTTGGCGCATACTTTTATTTGGCGTGTATTTAGATATACCCTGTTTTAGAATTACATACGAGGGAGGACTGTCAAGAGTGGAAGCCCATGATATACAGAAGGGCTTTTGGCTAAATGAGAAAGAGGGAAGAGCTTGCACACACAGCTGTCTTGAAGAGGGATGGAAGAAAAGAGTTGAGAGACTTTCTGGGCCAGCTCCAAGGACTCATATCTGAGGATCATGGAGAGGGCTGTAGGCAAGAGCCAGAGGATGTGGAGCTCCATAGAAACCAAGGCGAGAGTGACTGAGGGCTCAGGAGACACAGTGCTGCCCAAGGGAAGAAGAAAGAAGGCTTATATCCCCTTTTGCTTGTACTATAGTCTGCCTGTGAGATATCCAGGACTGCTCAGATGCGTCGGTATCACAAGTATTTGCAACTTTGGGGTCATCAGGAGAAGGCGAATGTCTCACAGATTCCAGCACTTTTAGAGCAGACAGTGGCCATAGTGGTTGTGGTCAGACATTACCTTCAAGCATAATCATGGAATCCTGCTGAGTAATCAGCACAGAAGAACCAGAAAGATCTGCCTGTGTGATCATGCAAGAACCTTGTGGATGATAGAGAAGATCTGGGAGAGGCTAGTGGACATTGATAATTTTCCATGTCCAGGACATGAACCCCCTCCAATGTTGGGGATTCCCCACTGTATGAGACTTGGGGAAAGTCCCAGCCTTCCTCTGCCTAGAAAACCACAAAGGACAGATGACACCACCCCTGCTTCCTTTAAGGCTAGGACCTGGGTCCATGGTCTCTGCTAAGCCAGACATACTGTTTCAAGACTTTGCACTGTGAGCTGGGGAAGCAAAGTGACAGTGACAGTGGAGAAACTACTTTGGGGTGGGTGGTGATGGCAACAGCAGCAGGAGAAACATCCAATTCTAAGAGCGGTGGTGGCAGCATCGCCGTCCTCAGTGTTTGCTGGAGGTGGTAGTGGGGTTACACTGAATATGGCTGTAGGATAGACTGAAAAATGCTCCCTCCCACAAAGCCACATCAAATCCCTAGAACCTGTGGATATTGCGCTATAAGGTAAAATAGGATATTAATATAAGGCTCTTGAGAGGAGGTGTTTATCCTATATTGTTCACCTGAGCCCTAAATGCCATCAGATGTATCCTTGTAAGAGAGAGGCAGGGGGTGTTCTGAGAGAGATACACAGATGAGAAGGCAATGTGGCCAGGAAGCAGACACTAGAAGGACATGGTCATAAACCAAGAAGTGCCTGGAGCTGCCAGCAGTTGGAAGAGGCAAGGATTCTCCCCCAAAATCTTCAGAAAGTGTGTGAGCTTGCAACACATGTTGATCTTTGACTTTTGGCATCTAGAACTATCAGAGAAAAATTTCCTATTGTTTTAAGCCACCAAATATGTGATACTTTGTTAAAACAACCACAGGAAATAAATATAGGCTGTATAGCCAAACTTCCTCTTATTTGATTTCTATACTTGGTGGTTAATTGCCTGATGTGCTCTTGGTTCTGTCTTCCCTGGTTTGAACAGAGGCAATGAAAGCTTTGGCTGTCCCTGTGCCTTTGGCTTAAAGGCATGGGAGAATGGAGAGCTCATTGTCAGCCCCTCCAGCTGGCAGCCTATTGCATGTCTTCTGGACTGAGTTTGGTGTCACATACTGAGCGGTGAGTGTGGCTTGAGTGTGTGAGAGGGAAGGACGGTGTGCACTGGGACAAACAAGAGGAGAGCGTTGTGATGGTTAGAACTGGGCTGTTCAACCAGAGTATGTCGGTGCAAGATCTTGCTCCAGCACTCACCAGCTGTGTGACGGTGGGTATGTCACTTAAGCTTTCTGAGCTTCTCCATCTGTGGGAGATAGATTAAAGGGCTTGTCTCAGTTTACGGAGACAGTAAGTGTGGCAGTCCGACTTGGGTCTGCCTGACTTATTATTCATTTGTAGGAAGATATTTATTGAGCAAGTATTATGAGCAAGTCATTATGCCAGATATGGGGGGGCGGTAAACTATGTCAAGTTGTGGCATATAATAGAGTCACTTAAAATGCTTTATTATTATGTTTATCATGTTATGGGAAAATGTATAGTTAATGAGTAAAAAAAATACAGGTCATGAAGTTGTTTTTACAGTATAATCTCATGTATATTTGGGAGGATGGAAAGGGAAGATATTAGGTCATTTCTTATTTTTTAAATTAATTTTTATTGGAGGATAGTTGCTTTACATATTGTGTTAGTTGCTTCTGTACAGCAAAGTGAATCAGCTATCCGTATACATATATTCCCACTTTTTTGGATTTCCTTCCCATTTGGGTCACCACAGAGCACTGAGTAGAGTTCTCTATGCTATACAGTAGGTTATCATTAGTTGTCTATAAGCACTTAGGTCATTTCTGAGTGATTGTGGGAGTTATGGGAAATTTAAAATTTTTTTCTTTATTTTCACACATTTTCTAAATTCTCTAGCAAACCAAAGCAAAAATAATAAATGAAACATCATGAAGTATTCATATATTTGTTGGGTACTTGCTCTCATGTCATGACAATTTACGTGGCACTAAAGGATACAGCAGGGAATCAAGAGGCATGTTTTGGACTTACCTGGAAGGAGCTGCGCCTTCTTGAAACACCAAAATAAGTACATGCTGCTATAGAAAATAAGGTAGTGCTAACGGATGATAAAGCAGGCAATTCATTAAATTTGAATGATAGCAACTTGCCTTAAATGAGAACTTATGACATTCCAGATACTGTTGTAAGTACTTCACATATGTTATCACCTTGTATTGTGGGGACTAATGTAACCTCACTTTACAGATGTGATCATTGAGGCTGAGAGAATTGAGAATCTTAGCAAAGGTCACACAACTAACTAAGTGGTGGAGTGCGATTACAACCAATGTTTGTTTGATATCAAAGCTTGTGTTCTTCATGACACTGCAATGCCTATGAGCAACTTTCTAGAGATGACAAAAGTTGAAGTTGGCTTTAACAGATGGTAGAATTTATAGAGACACATAGGAACTACTGCAGGGGATGAAACAAGGGGTCCATGAGTAGGTTTCTTCTGGACATTTATTGTCTTCTACTCTGAACAACGTGCAAAGAGAGATGTGTGGCGTCATCCCTACCCACTGGGTACATTCATTCAGTGAATGTTTACTGAGTTCTTGCAACATGACACACACAGTGTGGGAGGAGAATCCTTGCTCTCACAGAACTTACAGACTAGTGGGCAATATTGACACTAAATATTAAGCAGAAAATCTATGAAGGAAAGGAACGTTCTAGTTGCGGGAAGTGAAGTGACCATAAGAATGTCTGTCAATAGTGTACACATGCATCAAATGATGAACAGCAGAAAGAGGCTGGGAACTGGCTTTGGGGCCCATGTTAAAGGCTGACTTTCAACTTGACTGAGCACATTTGAGTTCCATTCACAGGCAACCCTCAGGACAGACCAAAATATTGTTACTAGGAACTGGAGCTTAAAACTTATTCTACCAGGCTGTTTGCTTAGCTTCATCTGAGTCTCTACGTCCTAGTCCTTAAAATGGGGATAATAGTATCTATGTTATGGGTTTTTTGTATGAATGAAAGGGGATACAGCATATGAAGAGTTTAGCATAATAATCATAATGTGATTTATACCAATAAATACATATTTAGTCTTCCATCATGTTCCTGGCACAGGGCTCCTAAATCCTTGGAATTTCCTCTGATAGAGCTATAAAGGTGTCTTTAGGTAACTTAAGACTGGGGGCTGGTTGCCAGGGGAACCAACCAAGTGATGAGAGGGTTGAAACTTTCAGTACCTACCTCCAACCCCCTCCTGGGAGGGTAGAGGAGCTGGAGGTTGAATCAATCACCAATGGCCAGTGATTTAATTATTTATGACTATGTAAAGAAGCCTTCATAAAACCCCCAAAGGGCAGAGTTTGGAGAGCTTCCAGGTTGGTGAATATGTGGAGATGTGTGAATGGTGCACCTGGAGAGGGCATGGAAACTCCGCGTCCCTTCCCACATAACTTGCCCTATTCATCTCTTCCATTTGGCTGTTCCTGAGTTATATCCTTTTACAACAAACTGATAATCTAGTAAGTAAAAAGTTTCTTTGAGTTCTGTGAGTTGCTCTAGGAAATTAATTGAACCCAAGCAGGGTGGGGGGGCCTTTAGGAATCTCTGATTTATAGCCAGTTGCCCAGAAGTACAGGCAAAAAACTGGGCTTGTGACTGACATCTGAAGGGGATGACCAGTCTTGTAGGACTGAACCCTTAACCTGTGAAATTTGATGCTGTTCCTGGGTGGATAGTGTCAGATTGAGTTGACTTGTAGGACACCTGGTTGTTATCCCAAGAATTTCCTGTCGGTGTTTGGACCACCCCCTCACTGGAATTGGTATCAGAACCTATTTAGCCTGGCATATAGAAAATGCTCAACAATATTGGCTATTATTATTGCTGTAGAAAGATGAGGTAGAGGCATGGGAGGCATTGCAACTTAGAAATCTATCTTTGATTTTCTTTTTGCTGATATGACTATGAACTCCTTCCTATTTGTCTTTGGTCCCTCCTGGAATGATAAGTGGTGGATCCATTCCCTCATGCCCAATGCTACAAGGAGCTGGTATCTATTGAGAAGAATTTACGCCAGTCATTATGTTTTATTATTTTTATGATGATGATGATGTTATTGGTTGTGTTTGTAAACATTCATATATTCTCTGCCCTTCTCACCTTCCAAAATTGGTTTTGAAAACAAAAGCACACAGATAACCACCAATTCATAAAAACTGCTGTAACCAGAGTGTCATTCCTTGTCCTGACCTGACCTGGGTAGGGAGACCATGGGGACTACAGACCTCATGGTAGTGTTTGGCTTTCAGGGGGCACCAGGATCCTGATTCAGCTTGGATCACCATAAAGCCTGACACAGCAAGCATTCAACAAACATTGTCTGTATGATTTGATCATAACTGCATAAAACAAATAAACCAAAATAGCTTGCATAGAAAAAAGACTGGAAGGAAATGCAGCAAAGTTATTCTCTGTAGTTCATTGTGACGAAGAATTGCTTTGCAACAACCCTTATAATTTTTGTTTTTTTCAAAACTTTCTAATAGAATGAGCCTGTATTATATTTATTTATAAAATGGGACAATCTCTTTATGCATAAAACAACCATCATTAATTGAAAGAAAGAAATGCAAAAGCTCCCTGGAAGAGGTAGGCTAGGTAGAGAGAAGTACTGATGATTTTTTGCTCTCAGAGACTGACTTGTTGGTTTCACTTTTTGAGAATGTTATGCCAACCTCTCTCACTTACTTCCTGATGCCCTGTTCACCTCTCACCAGCAGAGGGACTTCAGGGTCAAATGACAGGATGTTAACGCAGGTTAGTAAAATCCTCAGTGTGAAAATGATTTCAACTACAAATCCCAGGTGGGTATTTGGGATTGTGGGATTTCTTCCTATGCCCTATTTTCTGCTCTCCCTAAAGAAGGTGGGTTGCTCACTGGCATTAATCTCTTGCTCTTGTACATTTTTGGGGGTTCTCTACTAGGAAGCAGGAAGCATCTTTAACAGAGGGGGCAGCGGGAGCAATATTGGCTTGGGACATTGCCAGGGGTCGGAGCAAAGCAGCTGAGCTGACTCGGCCTCTGATACCACATCTCCTATCAGCCCATTTACTTATCCTACAGACTGACTCCAGGACTCTCATAAAACCCAGGGGCAGACTCACTCAGTGCCTCCAAATCTCAGCCTGATTCTCTCCTCCCCCATCCCCACCACGAAATTTCTCATGGTGGAAAAGCAGGTTATGTTTATTTAGATAAAGATATATTACTATAATAGAATTACTAATTACATCCAACAACTTTTTCCTTAAACAAAAAATTCCATGGTTGGGCTGGAAAGCATTAGTGAGAGGAGGAGGAGGAGGAGGGGGAGGGGGAGGAGGAGGGGGAGGAGGGGGAGGGGAGGGGGAGGGGAGGACGGAGAGGAAGGGGAGGAGAGGGGGAGGGGGAGGAGGGGGAGGGAGAGGATGGAGAGGAGGGGGAGGAGGACGAGGGAGAGGCGAGGGAAGTCGTGTTTTTCTTTCCCCCTGATTGATGATGGCGTGATAATCTTGGCCAGTTCACAAGTTGCTATTTCCCGTGGATAACTGGACCCTGCTTTGCCAGCTCTAATTTGAAGCAAATTTTGCTCTAACCAGTCTCCTCCTCCACATTAATGTTTATTAAAAGTCAGTCACAGCACATACAGAGGCCTCTAACACCCCGGCCCCCGCCTCCAGGGCTAACTCCAGGTTACTGTGAGAGAGAAGGCGGCTCCTACCTCTGCTTTGCTTTTCCAAAGCCTGCGTGAACTAGGAAGATGGGAAGGGAATCTGTGGCTCCCTAATGAAGTCTGCAGACAGTACTGATTTGGGAGCTGTTGGGAATGCAGATGGCACATAAGGACACAGTGATACCAAGAGTCTTATAGTCTGAAATTCTTTGGGGGAATGTGAGGATAACAGATTGATTACATGGGAAGCAGGAAGCATTGCAAACCATCGTTGGCTTTCCCCCGTTATCTCCTGCCTAAGTCTTCCCTTATCTCCTTTCACTGGGATGGTGATCCATGCCATCTTCCCTACTCATTTAGCTAACTGTCTTAGGTTGGGTTTCCCCAGCAGCAAACCCTGAGATAAGAATGTTGAGTGCAAGTAGTTGATTTGGGAAAGGGTCCCAGGAAGCACTGTGGAAGTTAGGGAGGAGGTGAAAAGGGAAAAGTAGAAATTCAATACCTAATTTGACAAGTACTGAAGTCTTATTTTATTTTATTTTTTAAAAGAAATTGTATTTATTTATTTATTTAATTTTTTGGCCATGCCATGTGGCTTGCGGGATCTTAGTTCCCTGACCAGGGATTGAATCCGTGTCGTCGGCAGTGAAAGCACTTAGTCCTAACCACTGGACAGCCAGGGAATTCCCTGAAGTCTTACTTTAATTTGCGTTTCTTTGCTACTAAGACTGGCTATTTCTCTGCCTCATCTGTTAACCATTGAGTGTATCAATAGTTTATTCCTTTTTATTGCTGACCAATATTCTATAGCACCAATATATTCCATGTTTATGCACTGTTAAAGGGCATTTAGACTGATTCCAGCTTTTGACTATTACGAATAAAGCTGTTATGGACATTCATGTACAGTTTTTTTGTGTGTGAATACATGTTTTCAGAGAAGAGGAAGTGAGAAGTGGCACAAGAGAGGATGTGTCAATAAACTGCTTGACCATAGATCAAACTATACCTGAAGCCATCTCTACCCCCTTAAACTTCTTGGTTACTAAGGGGGCTTACATCACTTGTTTTACATTATTAAATACAGTGACCTTTGAACAACATGAGTTTGAGCTGCGTGGGTCCACTTACAAGTAGATTCTTTCTCAATAAATACATACTACAGTACTACACAATCTGCAGTTGATTGAATCTGCAGATGTGGAACCGCAGATATAGAGGGCCGACTATAAATTTATATGCGGATTTTTGACTGTGCAGCAGGTCGGCTTAGTGAAATAAGCCAGGCACAAAAGGCCAAGTACTGTGTGATTCCACTTATATGAGGTACGTCAAGTAGTTAAATTCATAGAGACAGAAAGTAGAATGGTGGTTGCCAGGGGATGGAGGGAGGAAGAAACGGGGAGTTATATTTTAATGAGCACAGAGTGTCAGTTTGGGAAGACAAAAAAGTTCTGTGGATTAATAGTGATGAGGTTGCACAACAATATGCATGTACTTAATGTCACCAAACTATGTGCTTAAAGTGGCTAAAATTTAAATTTTGTTATTTTACTACCTGGGGAGTGAACCAGTAAACAAATGGATTAACAAAAAGCAAGCTGACATTTCCTGAAAGATCCAGTCTTTATAAGATAAATCAGGATACATCTAAAATCAAACAGCTGTCATCATGCCATCTTTCAAAATCCATCAGAAGAATGAACAGGTTCAGGCCGCTCTAAAATATGTTTGAAAAAAAATTCCAGCCTTCAGGGAAGTCTAAAGCTTCTTTCACTAGAAGCTGAAGGAAAGAAAGCGAGAGTGAGTAAACTTATTATACAGAAGAGAAGAATATCAGAGAATTCTAAGGAGAGTCAGGCCAAGTCTCTGGGTGCACCTGGAGTATGAGAGTATGAGAGATTGTGCAGCAGCCCCTAGAGGAGACGGCATGAATGGTGGGACCTTAGAATTCATCAAAACACAGAGACCACATAGAACCTGAGTCAAAAACTGAGTTTTGAAATCAGTGATTGATGTGGCTGAGTTAGATATTAAAAACTCTTGAAAAATAAGGAAATGAAATGTATGCTAAACTCACTGACAAAGATTAAATAAATGATGTACTTAAAATTATATGCAAAGTCTCTAAACTGATAACGCTTTATGCAGTCAGAAAAAACAACAACAGCAACAAAAAACACAGTTAGAAAGGCAGAGATAACAGCTTCTGTGGGAACTTCAAGTTCTCTTAGAACTGCATCAAGGGGAAAAAACAAGAATTCTCACCAAATATTTGATTTAGAGAGCATTTACCCTGTAGAGTAGAAAAGAATCCTAATGCAGGTGACAAGCTCAGCAATGCACGCGATGAGCTGGACACCTATAAAATACAAGCCAAAATTCTTTCAGAAAAATTTGAAAGAATCTCTGGCTATTATAGAAGCCAGCTTATTTCCCATGAGAGAAAACTCATGATAATGAAAGCTCTGTTCACTGAAAAGACACCTTCATAAGTTAAGAGAAGAGTATGCATCCCAGAGACTATATATATATATATATATATATATATATATATATATATATATATATAGAGAGAGAGAGAGAGAGAGAGAGAGAGAGAGAGAGAGAGAGAGACATTTAAAGATTTTGGGGCTTCCCTGGTGGCGCAGTTGTTGAGAGTCCACCTGCCGATGCAGGGGACACAGGTTCGTGCCCCGGTCCGGGAAGATCCCACATGCCATGGAGCGGCTGGGCCCGTGAGCCATGGCCACTGAGCCTGCGCGTCCGGAGCCTGTGCTCTGCAACGGTAGAGGCCACAACAGTGAGAAGCCCATGTACCGCAAGAAAAAAAAACCCCCAAAACAACAAAACAACAACAAAAAAAACATTTTGAAAATTATTCTTATATCCTTGACATTGCAAATGGGGCATTTGGCAGAGGTCCACTAGGGCTGCCAGGGAACCCTCTGGATGACCAGATCCCAGATGAAGGAGGAGCATCAGGCTATGATGAGGTGGGGATTCAACCTCCCGCCTGATGTGGGATAAATGCTACCTTCTCAGATCAGGGCCCCAGGAGAAAGAGCCCCTCTATCGGGTCAGCTCTATCCTGAGACAGAAGCTCCTCCTTGAGAGAACAAGGGAGGTGTCCTGGTGCTTTCGATTTATCCCTCCCACTAGAACAGAGTGTTGGTGGCCCAGGCTCTGGTCTTCCACCTTGTCCCCTAGTCAGACATTAAATGTTCCAAAGGGATGCCAGGGAGAAGCTCCTGAGAATAGAATTCTTTGTCCTCTCCCGCACTTCTAGATCAGAAAGAAACTGCCTAGCGGTCTTTCCCACTGAGGGACTCCCCTGGTCCACACATCCTCCACTGGCCACAAGAAAGGCCTCTGCATCAAACACTGTCCACACAGCCTGAAAGCAGAAGTGAATCATCTCTGAGTTAATCCCACTCTCCAATGAGCTGAACTGAAGATCCAGAACCACAGCAAGATGCTTTTCTTTTTCAACTAAAATAATTTTGGTTTTTGACTTTTAGTCTTACTGCTATTAAATAATTTAATACTAGTCCCCCTTATCCACAGGAGATACATTCAAGATCCCCAGTGGGTGCCTGAAACTTCAGAAGTATGGAACCCTACACATACCATGTTTTTTTTTTTCTATACATACATACCTATGATGAAGTTGAATTTATAAATTAGGCACAGTAAGAGATTAACAACAATAACTACTAATAAAATAGAAAAATATTAACAACATACTGTAATAAAAGTTATGTGACTGTGGTCTTTCTCTCTCTCCCTCTCTCAAAATACCTTACTGTACACGCTTAATGCCTTTTTCATCTTATCTAAGCACTTATCACGTATTGTGGCTGTAACTTTTGCAGTTTGAGGTGTCACAGCAAAATAGCACAAGTTTCCTTCTCCTGCTTCACGATTTCATGGATAGAAGATTCATTCTTACCATAGATCTTAGCAATCTCAGCATACGATTTTTCTGTTCTTTCCTTGTGAAGAGAACTCTCAACCTTTTCGATTAAAGGAAGCACTTTACGGCTTCTTTTCGGCATATCCTAATTGCCAGCATCACCCCTCTTAGGCTTTGGGACCATTAGTAAGTAAAATAAGAGTTACCTGATGACAAGCACTGTGATACCATGACAGCCAGTCTGACAGTCTAATTGGGTACTAAGGGACTACTGGGTGATATACTCTGGACAAAGGGATGAAGCATGTCCATGTCATGGGTGGGACAGAGTGAGATGGTGTGAGATTTCATGACTCTCCCTAGAACAGCATGCAACTTATGAATTGTTTATTTCTGGAATTTTCCATTTAATATTTTTGGACTTTGGCAAGCAAAATTGCAGTTAAGGAGGGACTACTCTATCCAGTGGCTCAAATGGAAACCTGGTAGAATTATACTTCTAAAATAATGCCCTCTAACTGTGGGTTACTTAAATATGACTCAGAAATTATTGCTCTCATTTTATGCTATTTAGAGGTAGTTTTATTACAGTAGCTTTGTTGTTGATAAGTCCACTAAAATAATTCAGAAACACAGCAAAAATTTTGCCTTTCTTCTGTTATATTTTTTTTCTCTTTTGGTTTTATTGCTATTATTTATGTGATTATACAATACTTCAAATGGAGACCTGATGGGATTATGACTTTTGAGATAGTGTTTTATAAATGTACATTATATTTGTGTGAATTTTGAAACTGAAAGGAACTAAGGGGGGAGGGCAAGCTACTAAGACTTGCCCCTCCCCGTGGTGTCACCTCCATCCTCAGCCATTTCCCAGCCATGTCCAAGTGACAGCTGGAGTTGATGACAATGAGGTTAGAACTTTTCCTTCTTTCAGGGCAAAAGCATATGGCCCAGGAGGTACAGGCCCCCACCAAGGTCCAGCCAGTCACAGGTTGACCTTGGGAACCCGACCTCTCTTGGGCTCAGTTCCCGCTGGCAGAGCTGCTGTGAGACATAAACAAGGTCCTGGGCATCCAGCTGTCCTTCAGTCCAGAAGCAGGAAGCAGAACCAGATCTGGGGGAATCCAAGAGTCATCAGGGTCTCCTCTGCTTCCTCTCGCGTGATCCTCCTCCTCCTTCTCACCTTCACCATAGTTTCCTTCCTCATCCCCACTTCTCTCTGGCTGCACCTACTTCCTTCTTCCCTCATGTTTAACACAAACCCTGAACGAAAGGCAATCCCATCCCCTGGGTGTCGCTGGGTGTCTGTCCTGCTTCCCCCTGGGCCAGGTCTACTGTGATTTTCTCAGGCCACCTCTGTAGGCCTGAAAGTGAGACAGGCTGGGACCTGGGACCCTTTGCTGTAGTGCTGGCACCTGGACATACCTCTCCTCGAGCAACAGAATACAAAGAAACTATAAGGGAATAAAAATAACTGTGTGCATGTGCAGTTGGGGCAAATTATGGACAACAAGATACAAAAACACCAAACCCCCCCCCCCCAACTGCCACTTCTGAAGAGCCAGGAGCAAAAGTAGGGCATCGGAGCAATAGCAGTGTACTGCGCATGCCCCCTGCACACACACCACCAAAGTGGTGGGCAAACCCCTAAGCCACCCCTCTGGGCTGACCCCTGGACCTGCTCCTACCCTCACCCCATATAAGGAACCAGCTTCCCTGCCCTCAGGGAGCAAGCAAGGGAGCCTGTTACTTGTTCTCTCCCACCTGCTGCATCAGGGACCCCAGTAAAGTCTTGCCTGAATTTCTTATCTGGCCTCTGATCAATTTCTATTGATGAAGGAGATAAAGAACCCTGGTCAGTAACAGAATCTGGATCCCAAACCCCAACAGTGCCTGGTGCCAACTTTCTACCCCAATCCAACTGCTTCTAGGTACCTTTGTCCAGACTGCCACCCTCCCTCCTGAAAGCCTACCATAGCTTCCTGTCCCGTATCCCTGCCTGCCTCACTTTTCTAACAGTCGAGCCAGAGTAAACTTTCTGAACACATAAAGGAAATTGTGAGACCCTGCTACGCAAAGCCCTCCATGCCTCCAATCACACTGAGACGCAAAGACACAGTCCTGATAAGGTCCTCGGGGACGTGCATACCTGGTCTCTGCTTGTCTCTGCCTGTGCGCGTCAAATCTCCATACTCACCTTCCTTCTGTTCCAATCACATGTCAGGCTCACGTCTGCCTTGGAGGCTTTGTGCTGCCTATTTCCTCTGCCTAGAATGCTTCCCACCAGCTGTGTGTGTGTGGCTGCCTCTTTCTTAGTGTTTCACCATCAGCTCAGGTCCTGTCTCTCTAAGTGGCCTTTCCGGACCACCCAGCTACCCGACTACCCTCCCTGCGTTCCTCCCTATTCCCTGGTCCTACTTATGGCTCCAATTATTCTAGTTTGTATCCTTTAATCCTCCTTATAGTAAACTTCTAGAACAGGGATTGTTTATTTTAGAAGAAAGACAGAATCCCTACTGTGTTTCTGGATCATCTTAGTGGACGTATTAACAACAGAAACACTGTATTTTCTGCCCTGGCCTCTGACACGGAGGGGACAAAGGATTTACCTGATTTACCACTGACCTTTCCCTCCCACCCAGCACATAACAGCTACTCAGGAAGAATTGGGATAATGGAGGAATAAAACCAGGTGAATCCAGTGGGAAGACCTTCTGAGATCTCATCCTGTGAATAGGGCTGCCTTGTGCCTCCCAATGAGGGTTCCACACACCTGGGATTACTCCTGGGAGCCCCACCTAGCATCCCGGTCCCAACTGGTTGGCCCCCTGGCTTTGTCCTAGAGACTGCTTCATCCTGTGCCTATGTGCATTTCAGGCTGTCTGGCCACTCCATGCCCCTGTGTCCTAAGTCTCCACATTCATATGAATTGTTCAGACGGCTGGGGAAGCCCAAGGTTGTGGAAAAAGCAGAAAGAAATGCTGAGGATGGAGACATGGGAGGGTGGCCACTGGCTTCCTCTGCCACAGTGTTGAGCCGCAAACGGACGGGTGCTTTTGTGTTAAAGGGACAACCACTAGATCTCAGGGATCCACGTCATGTCATCGGCTTGAAGAGGCCTTAGAGAGGAGTCAGGACATGTAAGCACTGACAATCAGCTCTTACATGGGTGTCGTAACTAACACTCATGGGACACTCAACTCACAAAGCACAGAGTGCTGTACAAACTCCACGCCATCTTCTACCTTATCCTGTTTAACCCCTTTATGGCTGCTCTCTAAGACAGGCAATGCACTCAGAGATGAGGAAACTGAGGTTCTAACGAGCTCTGAATCATACACTGTAGGGGGCGTGGCTGACAGCTCTGCCTCCAAACCAGAGTGTCTGAGAACTAATCTCACCTCTGACACTTCCCATCTGGGTAACTTTGGACATGTGACTTAATGCTTCAGTGCCTGCACATTCTCATCTGTGAAATAGATGAAGGATGCTGTGCGCTGGGCACAGAGTAAGCCCTCCATGTAATCTGCTATTTTTATTATCACACCCAAAGTAAACGGCATGCCTGACACTGAATCTGAGACCTCTACCTCCAAATCCATTTACTTTCCACTCTTTGAAAACTGTTTTGTCTGTGTTTAATCTGTGTTTGGTTTACCAATTGCTTCTAAATTTGCCCTTGACTTTTTGTTTTAGGATCTTCTTCTGGAGGGACCCAAACTAAGGTACTGTCCATCTTCTCTGAGCTTACAATGAAAGAGCAAAGTATCCTAAAGGACTAGGTATGAAGGTGGTGAGACAATTTCACAACTTCTGATAAGCTCTGGTTAATGGCAGTAACAACATTGAAGTCCCTGTTTCCAGTGAGGCAGACTCTTCCCAGGGAAATTTGATTCAACTCCACAAACACTTCTCCTACTCATTAAGGCACCTACCAATAAAACATCTGGTCAATTAAATTCAAAACATTAGTCAAACCAGTTGTTGGCATTATATGGTCAAACATCTGGACAAATGGCATTTTAATCGAACGTTTTGATGTCATGTGGTCTTCATTTCAAAGCCAGTCCCCAAATAGAAGTTACATACCTTGACTTTCTAGGCTGAATTGTGTGGGCTGGGTTTGCTCTATCAATTCACTTTCAGAATATTTATTAAATTCTAATGTTATGGATATAGTGATTGTGTATCTTGGATTTTCCACAATAGACCTGATTTTAAAAAAAATTATTTTATTGAAGTATAGTTGATTTATAATGTTGTGTTAATTTCTGCTGTACAGCAAAGTGATTCGGTTATACATATATATATTCTTTTCCATTCTGGTTTTTTTTTTTTTTTTCTTTTTGCGGTACACGGGCCTCTCACTGTTGTGGCCTCTCCCGTTGCGGAGCACAGGCTCCGGACGCGCAGGCCCAGCGGCCATGGCTCACGGGCCCAGCCGCTCCGCGGCATATGGGATCCTCCCAGACCGGGGCACGAACCCGTATCCCCTGCATCGGCAGGCGGACTCTTAACCACTGTGCCACCAGGGAGGCCCTCCATTCTGGTTTTTTATCTCAGGGTATTGGATATGGTTCCCTGTGCTATATAGAGTAGGACCTTGTTGTTTATCCATTCTATATATAATAGTTTGCTTCGACTAACCCCAAATTCCCAATCCATCTCTGCCTCACCTCCCCCTGACCTTAGCAACCACAAGTCTGTTCTCTACGCTGTGAGTCTGTTTCAGTTCCGTAGATAAGTTCATTTGTGTCATATTTTAGATTCCACATGTAAGTGATATCATATAGTATTTGTCTTTCTCTTTCTGACTTACTTCATTTAGTTTGATATCTCTAGGTCCATCCATGTTGCTGCAGATGGCACTATTTCATTCTCTTTTATGGCTGAGTAATATTCCATTGTACATATGTACCACATCTTTATCCATTCATCTGTTGATGGATATTTAGGTTGCTTCCATGTCTTGGCTATTGTAAATAGTGCTACACAACAGCCCTGATTTTTAAAAAAACCCATTCTTTTGCTGGCCAATTGACATGCCCCAATTTTTTGTCAGACAACATGGTCCATATTTACATGGAATCCCAAAGAGAATGAGGAAGCCTACATTGAAATTTTGGATCTGGTTCCATTTACACTAAAATATCCAATGACATGTTTAATAACACTTTTCATCAGGTTTCCCATTAATAAAATGGAGGAGTCACTTTGTCATTTTCTGCTGCCAGGGGAAGGCATTCTGGGTAAATCTACCATGTTTTAGAGATGTTTGAACACAGACGTTCAGAAACACGCTCTGTTTGCGTGTTCACACGTACAGTATTTCAGCAAATCCTTGCCAATCCCTGATGTAGATGCACTATATTAGTGCCTTGGACTGGGGCTCTAGCAGTGGACATAGAGGGACAGGTTCTGCAGTAGTTCCATTGATACTAAGTGCAGGGCTGGAAGACACCTCTTGGGCGACCTCTCAAATTCCAAGACAGCGATCCAGCTTCTTTCCATGTCTCTCTGTTGTTCACCCCGGGAGCGCACACAAGCACTGTTTAAATCCCTCTTGACTTGTCTTGCTTCACTGATCCATCCAAACCCATTACCTTGGCACAAGAAGTCTCTGGCACAGGGTCATGCAACGCTTCAAAAAAAAAAATGTCCAAACACAAAAACAAAAAACAAGAAAGAAATCCCTCTCTGGACATCTGTTCTGATGCGGAGCCAAGAGTGGGGTCCGCGTGGTGCCAGCACGGCCGCGTGGCTGCAGACCCGTAGTCAGAGAGTGTGCGGTGCCAGCGCTAATGATCCGGGCTTCCTGCTGAGAGATGCGCTGCCAGACTCCTAATTAGGATCCGCTCCGAGCGGCCTGGGCTGGGGCGGTCAGTCCTTTTCTGTTGCCTTTCTCTCCCTCCGTGGTCTCTCTCCTGCGCAGCAATGTCCTATTGTGAGCATTTTTCATCGCGGCCCATTTAAAACAAAGGGGAAAGAACAGCAGGCTCCTCGGGAGGTGCTGGACAAAGGGAAGAACCTCCAAAGCCGATGGCGCCGCTGTTGGAAGAAGTCCCGGCCACGCCCCCTTGGAAGGATGCAGGCCTCCTTTAACATCTTACTGGTCAGGAGTTTGCGGAAGACCCTGCCCTGAGTGGGTCTCAGAGATCCAGCCACTATTATGGGAGGCCTGGCCTGGGGTCTTTCTCAGTTCCTTGTCCCAGAGGGTCATCAACAGCAGGTGACCAACAGGTCTGACCCTTGCGTTTCAGCTGGATGTGGACCACACCCACTGAAGGAATGGGAGGGGGCTCTGGCTGTGGCCCATCTGCGAGCAGGATGTTCCTCTGACAGCCAAAACCCCTCATGGAGGAAGTTTGGAAAGTCGTGGATTTTCCATGAGTGCTTTGGCTCTTATCTGTGCCCTTGAGGGCTGGGGGCACACAGGCTTTCCGAAAAAGAGTATGGCTCCGTGAACAGAGCCTGGGAGCTGACTTAAGGCGGGCATCGTGTATGCCTTGCTTACTGTGGTGGTACTGGTGCTCATCGCAGAGCCAGGAACACTGTAGGTGCTCAGTAAATGAGTTCATCCACGAAATGGGCATCATCGTAGTGGCCACCTATGAACAATGCGGGTGTCGCGCGCTCAGCACTGAGCCTGCACACATCACTACAACTACTGCCACTGAAGTTAAGCATCAGAGCAGGGGGCTGCAGATGTTTTTCGTAAAGGCCCAGAGACTAAGTATTTTCGGCTTTGCAGGCCCTGCAGTCTCTGTCACAAATTACCGAACTCTACTGTTCTAGCGTGAAAGCAGCCATTGATAATATGTGAAGACATGGAGGTTGCCGTGTTCTAATGAAACTTTATTTATAATAATAAGCCGTGGATTCGATTTGACCTGTAGACCATGGTTTGTTGACTCCTGTCCTAGAAAATGATAAAGTTAAGGAACCAACTCTCCACAGAGAAAGTACAGATATAAGTATACCTAGATTCAAGGGAAGTTCCTATATATCCATGGAGAACAGCTCCTTCCCAGGTGAACCTGGTAAATTCAAATACAACTAAAATAGCCCCTCACCTGGGAGACTGATGGCATGAAGGATGCACAGAGCATCTCCCAGTGTCCTCCCTACAGATCCCGAGTTGCTGCCAGGAACAGAATCTACAAATATCTAGTCTTGACTAATCCACATGGGCTCTGTAAGCAAACAGCTTATTCACATATACAGACAGCGCTGGTGGAGTCATTAGAAGCCTGCCTTGTCCCCTGGGGTTCCCTGACTTGTGTACTCATATCTCTGGTGGTGTTTAAGGTCCCAGCTCACTCTAGTGAAAACTGGAAGTTGGGAGACTTTGAAAGGAGATTAGACCCATGCATATCCATTCAACAAACCTTATCTCCTATCTGCTAGGTGCCAGGCATTGTGCCACATGGTGGAAATAAGTATATGGATAAGATCTTATCTCAGACTTGGAAGGGCTCTTGGCCTAGCTGGGGAGACAGGCATGAGCAGGAAATTAATTGCAACACCATGCAACCAATGACGGGGTAGATGGTGCTAGTGTCCACAGGGGAGGGAGTGGTCACCTGGGCTTGTGTTGACTGTTTGCCAGGAGGTGGTGTTTGAGCTCCATGAGGAAGGGCCATCACACTCGTGCACACACACTGTGTTTAGAATTTGTTTTTTCTTTACAGGAAGGACACACCCTGGGGAAATATTGGGAGAACAATTTTCCTTGGTTCTCCCACTGGGACTTTTAGAAAGCAAGTGACACAATGCCAGAGAAATGCCTTTTCTCTCAATCAACATTGTTTGTCTGGCTCTAAGCAGGTCTTGGAATAAAGAGGCAGGGAGGGTGAAACACTGAGTAGAAAGAGACTCTCTCTTGTCTCGTGACTTTTTTGTTGATTTGTAAGTCAATTCTTTCGTGAGAAGAATGAAATTCAGATGTTGAACAGAACACGTGATAGGATTTATGCTGCAACATTAAAGGTAGGTGGGTGCTTGCTTCATGATGAGGAATAAGGGCCTTGTGATTGCAGGTTTCTGTTTAGAAAATTTACCCTTTTACAACTAAGGATAAGCTAACTATTGCCCATGGTTTTGTCATCTGCTTTCTTTGGCTGTACCCTCAGGTCATCTTTAACCTCATCATCAATGACATCTATTTGAAACCCAAACATGGCCATGTTCCTCCTTGGTTTAAAACCATTAGCAGAAGCCTTTTGTCTGCAGGATCAGTCCCCCCACTCCAAGACTCTTTGTGGTCTGCCCCCTCTGTAGCTCTAGTCATACTAAACTAACAGGCACCATGTAACGAATGGCCACCATGAGTCACATTCTCTCAGCCATTAGCTAATGTGAGCTATTTGAGCTCCACTGTAATCCTAGGAAGCTCAATCAGCTCAGTTTTATAGAGGAGGCAGCTTAGGCTCTGGGAGATGGAGTAACTTGCCCAAGGTCCAGTAAGTAGTCATGTCATTTAACCAAAGATCTGCCTGAGTTCAACTTCTACACCTCTTCTCCAACATCTTCTGCCTAGAACATTCTTCATCCCATATTT
Organism: Mesoplodon densirostris; assembly: GCF_025265405.1. NCBI lineage: Eukaryota > Metazoa > Chordata > Mammalia > Artiodactyla > Ziphiidae > Mesoplodon > Mesoplodon densirostris. The sequence goes on along the minus strand of NC_082676.1, from coordinate 20,709,367 downwards.
CTCCTGAAAAATGAAGCCCCCTTAGGGTTTAGTTTGAACATTTCCTGGATTCTCTCATACCGTCCTTGCTGAGTTCCAGTACCATTTTCTTTTCCTTTCTTTCCTTTATTTTTTTTTGTAATTATCACAGCGTCAGTACCAATACGTCATTCCCATTTCTTTGCCTCTCTATTTCCTGTGATAGTCTGTGAGCATCCTAAAGGTTTCTTCAATATATGATCTCTCTTTATATTCCTGGGCCCAATATAGAGATGGTGCATTGAATATGCGTCCAATGAATGAATGATACAAACAGAATATTTGGGGATGTGCGTATTTGGATCAGATCTTTCAAATACAGAAATACCAACCTTTAAGTCCATCTGCTAATGGAGACTGGGTGCTGACTGTAGCATGAAGGAATATTCTTCTCTTGTTATATAGTCTTGGGGTGGGGCTGGAGCGGTGGACTGGTCGTGGCTGGTCGAGCTGTCCAGCCTCTCAGAAATGTCTGAAGTCCAACCTAAACGTTTAAATGAACTAAAGTGCTTGGCTTTATAAGTAACAGAAGTCAATTGTGTTTGCAGCGTCTAATGCAGGAATGGCATTAGATGGCTGAGATGGGCCAGCGCCGAGAACTGCTGAGTGGGCAGGAGGCCTGATTTTCAGCCTCCCTCTGCATCCATTTGTGATAATCCAGGTCTGGCTTTCAACCAGTCACTCTCCTAATGAGACTTGAATAAGACAGCCTTTGCCCCCAGCACAGACATATCCTGAATCAGGAGTTCACTTATACAGACTTCTAAAAACCCCCACACATCTACACACACTCACTCACATTCTTTCTAAATACATGTTTTATCTTCCCTGTTATCAATGCTCTCCTAACGGACTGGCAAACATTCAGACAGAAATTGAAATATTTAGATGGATGGGGGACACCTATACTCCCCCACAGAATGAACTTCCAGTCGAAAGACAGAAGAAAGTCGATATTCTGCCTTGATTCCGTGACATCTGAGTTACAGATAAGAGCTTGCCTTTGGGCTGCAGGGTAGGGCGTGAGGGCTGAAAACAAAGATAGAAATAACACTCATGTTTGTTCCGCCTTTCATAGGAGAGTTCTTATCCTCTCCCATTGGGAGGCTAGGCCCTGCTCGCTATTAGGATGATAATAATGAAGACCTTAAAATAAAGATGAACATGTATTGTTTCATGACATTGTTCAAAGCCTTTACAACATTGTGTAACATAGCCCTCATGGCAGTCCTGACTGATTGGTGCTTTTATTATCTCCATTTCACAGATAAAGAAACTGAGGCTTAGAGGGGCTCACAATTTGCTCAAGATCACAGTTCATATGGAATTGGGTTCATATGTATCTGCCCCCCGAGTCTGTGTTCTTAAATGCTGTGTTTTACAGAACAGAGAAACTGGCTCAAATCTCTTTGAATGAAATTCTGGGGAACCTCCAGGGAGTGAACTCATTCCATAAAAACAGGGTATCAGGTTTATCAAGCTTTGCCCTGTAAAACACTTAGGAAGTATGAGTCAGGGAATTATTAGAGGGTACATCCTGGTGTTAGTGTCTTAGATTTGTCTCCGGGCTCATCTTTCTATACTCTTCTGTAATCTCTATGATGAGTATGTGTAAAAAGAATTATTTTACTAGAAGATGCCAGGAGACCCAGAACTCAAGCAAGGTGACTGTAGGGCTCCTCTGAAAGAAAGTGACAATGAAAGGAGAAGGGGAGAATTCGCTCCTACTCTGTAAGCTCTGAGACTCAGGATAACGGATTAAGATCTCGTGGGCCCAAGAGTAGATGGAAGGGCCCCGGGGGGGACCCTACCGTGTCTGGCAGAAGTGACTCTACTGTTGGGAGAAGCGCTGTGACTCAGTGGGGCATAACAGTCACTGAGGACAATCAAGAAATGTGGGAGCTTCCCTGGTGGCGCAGTGGTTGAAAGTCCGCCTGCCGATGCAGGAGACACGGGTTCGTGCCCTGGTCCAGGAAGATCCCACATGCCGCGGAGCGGCTGGGCCCGTGAGCCATGGCTGCTGAGCCTGCTCGTCCGGAGCCTGTGCTCCGCAACGGGAGAGGCCACAACGGTGAGAGGCCTGTGTACCGCAAAAAATAAATAAATTAATTAATTTAAAAAAAAAAAAAAAGAAATGATGTGGCTTGGGGGTTAGCCCCGGAGAAGAGGAATAAATTTGCAGATATCAGTAGCTGATGGTGTCCTTTAAGTAGCACATGGGAAACACTTTTCTGTGGGTTCCCACAAATCCTTTGGAGGGGGTTCTTCTATACAGGATACATGGGTCTTTTAATATCAGGTCACACTGGTTTATGTAAAGTTCTCCCAGATAACTCACTTATCTCTGGTGGTAGAGTGGTGGTCCTAAATTCTTCCCCTCCCTGCTGCCAAGCCCTTGCAGTGCAAGGTTGCTGTGCTCCCATGGAAAGGCAGACTCAATTTTCTATCTCTTTAATGGGCACAAAGCCCATACTTCAAAACACACTCAGAACCATTTTATCCCTAACATGGTCTCAAAACTTCTGCAGGGTTCCCAGCCCCTCCTTCTAGATGAACCAATGTAAATATACATGGCCATTATGGCCCTCTTCATAGCTAGGGTGACTCTAGGATTTAACTTACAAATGGGACCTTTTGAGGACAAAAGCATTGCTAGTAATAACTCTGTCAGGAATGTCCAAGCAAACTGAGACGTATGGTCATTCTATCCCTAAGTATCCCTAATATGGAGAGAGCACTTTGCACTTGGAAAAACCTTTTTAGATAGTTTATTTCATTTTATATAAAAATCCTACACTGTAGTTCATCTAAACACCCACATCTTACTGAAGGGCTCTTTGACCTTCAGAGAAGCTGAGTGACTTTTCTAAGTTTCCTGACACTAAGTAGGCATTCAATGAATGTTTGCTGAACTGGATCTGTAGTTCAATGGACGGATGGGTGAATGCATACAGGAGAACACATGCAAGAAAAGGCAGCAGAAAGCCTAATCACATCAAATTGTGTGGTGTTTTCAGGCAAGTAAGAATAAACTAGAGTCACCTAGATGGATGATTCTCAAACTGGCCCCAGAACACCAATGGTCTCCACGACATGAGTAGATATTTTGGGACAACTGTTCAAGGTCTAGGTCTTACCCTCAGGTTCCTAATCTATAAAATTGGAATAAACCTTCACGGAATAAAGGTGGGAGGACCAAAGATAATACAATTAATGTGTTCAGCACAGTGAGTGACACAGAGAAAAAGAAGAAAAATTACAGCAAATATGTATTGGTCCTATATTATGTTCCAGCATCATGGAAATGCAGGGCCTGGATTAATCTCATTCAGTCTCCCCCATGTCCTCTAAGTCAGGTACCATTTATAATTCCCATTTCACAGAAGATGAAATTGGGGCATAGAGAGGAAACTCCTTGCCCTAGGTCATTCAACCACCAAGTGGGAAAGTGACCCAGCATCTCTTCTGTTCATTACAGTGCTGCTCTGTCTCCTGCCCAGTGAATGGCAACCATCGTTAAGTTTATAATCGTGCTTTCTACAGCAGACACACCTCGTTGTATCTGCAGCATTTTTAATTTGAGTGGATGGGCCTCAACTTTTTTCAGCCCTATGATCCTTAACAAAATCACAACTGAATCGGATTTGAACAGCCTGAACTGTAAACAAAGTCAAAGCAGAATTTCTCTGATTGAACCAGCTATGGGACCCCGGAGCCCTCACTTCCTGTGGCCTCTGCATAAAACCCTTTGCCCTCTGTTGGGCACAGTTGGAAAATACTTGTCTAAAACACAGTTGAGTGGATTTGCTGCCTGACACATCTAGTCTTACTGTCTCCAGGGACCCCAGCCTTTCTTAAAGGATCTGAATGAATGTTTAAGCTCAGATGAAGAAGCCCTGGAGGATAATGGAGGGTAGGACAGGATGGAACGGAGCAATCATCTTTCTGAGTCTTTGGAGGTAAAGTCCAGGCAATATCTTAGGCTACAGTGGGGTTCCTGGGGAGTCTGCAAGACAGATTTCCAAGAAAACTAATTCTTACAAAGCCAGGACTTCTAAAGATAGCGCTGGCTCAATGGCAATGAGGAATGACCTCGTCTTCCCTCCTTCTCTCCCGCCCCACTCCAATTAAGTCTTTTTCCTTCCTCTCCCACCTGTACCTGGGGTTCTCTCCAGGCTGCAGGCAAATGTGTGCATTAATCACACATGGATCGGCCGGTGCACTGGGATGGTGGGAAGTGGCTGATTTATGAACCAGCCAGAAGTGTGGGGAGGCTGGGAGTGGGCAAGGCAGGCCCAGGTCGGGGAGCATATGGGAGCCTTTTCTCTAGGACCAGATCCATATGCTCCACTGCAGGTCCATATGCTGTGTGTGCTGGTCCCCCCCTTTGACAGTGTCAAGGTTGCCTGTCTGCTGTAATGTGTAGGGAGGTGGATTAACCACATGCCCTCCTGGCATTTGAACACACCTCCTCCAACAGTGTGAGACCTCTGGGGTGAGGTCTTGGAGCTCTTCTTGTAGACAAAAAGAGAGCCACATATATGCCCTTGTCAATATGAGTTATTGTCATTTGCTTATTTAGGGACAATCCACAAAATACAGGTGAGACCAGATTATTTTTCCCTTTTTATTAGAAGAGGAAACTGAGACATAGTACTGGAACCACAGGCACTATTACTATTAATAATAACAATAACAATGATAGCAATAACAATACCTACATATATTGCAGTATGCATGTATGTCAGATACTGGGCTCTGTTCTAATCATGTTTTACTGTATTACTAATATGTAATACGGTATGTATTACTTAAAGACTTGGAGACATAATTACCCAAGGTAATAGATTGTGTTAGAGTTAGGAGTTAAACTTAGATGTATGTTTGCTATGATTCCCTTTGAACTGTTTATTCATCATTCATTCACTCATTCAATGAGTGTTTATTGAGCTCTTCCTGTATGTCAGACCATATAGGAAATTCTGAGATTACAGCTGAGAATAAAATAGACATGATACTGTATCTTAGGGAAGACGCATTTTAGTAGGTCACAACAGACATGAAATCATGTGAGTGAAACTTTTGAAAATTGTAAAGCGGTATAGAATGTAAAGAATCTTTCATTCAAATTAAAAAACAAAAAAAGAAAAGATACTGAAGAAAATGTATAGTTATAAATTGCAGCAACTTTAATTAAGGAAATAAACAAAGGGTTTGGGCACAGAAGGGTACCTGTGTCAGTCAGAGTGGTCAGAGAGGGCTGACGCTTTTAGGATAAGAGGTGTTTCCTGTATGGGAAAGGAGCTCCCTGCTGTGTGTGCAACGGCCCTGCGGAGGGAATGAGCTGGCATGTTGGGCCAACTAGGGGAGAGAGAGGGAGATTTTGGGGAGATCACGGAGGGCTTATGGTGCATGCTGAGGTGTGCAATGGAGAGTCATTGCAAGGTCTTAAGCAGCTTAGACCCTGCACTAATGAACCCTCACTAATTGTTAATATTGGTGAGTAATAGCTTAGCTGGCTCAGTGATAGTTAATATGCGACCCTCACACACAGCACCACTAAGCATCCCCTAGTGCCTTCCCCACCCCCAGATATTTCCCAGCAGCGGAAGCCAGCTCAGGGAAGAGTTATTTGAACAGGGAGATGTGCATAACTGGTCTCCATATGCCTCCTGGAGCAGACACTCAGTGCGTACCATCGTATTGGAAACACAGTAACGTTCATGGGATGTGGGCACATCCTCAGATTTAAAAACCATGACTGATTCTTTCAGACTGTGTTTGCTTTTTAGTAAGCTCTAAAATGGTATCTTTACTCCACCCCATTAAGTTTATACTGTTTTACCATTACATATTTTTTCCCTTGGCACATTTTTTTTCTTTGAAGATATCAATAGCTTTGGAATCTTTTATCACTTTCTTTTATCACTTTAGAGTTGACAAACTTTCCATTCTAGCAGATCTGGCCTCAATGATAAGATCTAGTAGCTTGGAAAGATAAGATTTTATTAAACAAACTTTTATATAGAGATTGATGGGCTCAGTATGGATCTAAGTGCTTTAGAGGAATTAACTCATTTCATCCTATAACAAGCCTATACAATGGATAGATACTATTATTATTATTCCCATTTTACAGATGAGGAAACTGAAGTACTGAGAAAGAAAGTAAAATAGCCCAAGGTCATACAGCTCGAAAAGTCTGTCCTAGGATCTATGCTATTAGCCATCTCATTCTGGTGGAAATTTCCTTGTGTAGAAGCAAACTACACCAAGAGGCCTGCTAACTAGGATTCTGACTTATGCTAGGTCTTCTTTTGTCCCTCATTTCTAAGGAGCCTCCCGTCAGGAGGGCCAGGGTTTGGGGTTTGGAAGCCAGTGTCAGGAGGGGAGGGCAAAGGGAGAGGGTTGAGCTCTGGGAGAGGTTTTCCAGGGATGGAGAAGCTTGCTTGGAGAGGCAGAGGGCAGCTGCAGTGTGTGAGGGCCGAGGAGATGCGAGAATAAAAGGGACATTTTAAGAAGCCTGGCTGAAAATGATGTGGCCTTTTGATGAGAAGCTGGAGAAGAAAAGGCAGATGAATTGCATGGTTCTGTATTCTCCTTGGGTTACTGGGTCGCATCCTTGTCTGGGTGTGGCTCCAGACTGAGCTCCGGAATCACAACGTTACAATGCTTACAGCAGCCAGGCAGCTAAACAGCGTATTTTCACTCTTTCTCTCCTCCTTTTTTCCTTCTCCCGTGGGTCTCCCTCCTCCTTTCCTCTTTCTCTCCTCTCCTCCTTCCTTCTCTCCTTCCTTCCTTTCAAAATCCACTTTTGGAGCACCCATTCTGTGCCAGCCATGGCCATAACCCCTGCCCTCTAAAAGGCACAGTCTTGATATGGTCAAGGAGAACATTTAGATTGACATGCACTTCTGTAGTGTTGCGAGAACATTTCTTTCTTCTGCAGCCTCCTGGGTGGCTGTTACTCTCCTGCCTGGTCCCTCAGCAAAGCCTGTTCTTTGTCATGTCTATGATTTGAGGATCTGACTGGTTCTACCTGGCTTCTCTCCTCCAGGGTTCTTGTTCACTCTTAAGACTTGGGTGAAACACAGGTTGACAGAGTACTCACAGAATTTATGAATTTCTTGAATATTTGTCTCTGAGTCCTGCCAGACCTAGTATAATGAGGACCAGCAAACTTTTTCTGTAAAGGACCAGATGTTAAATATTTTAGGCTTTTGCAGGTCATTCAATCTCTGTCGCAATGACTCAACTTTGCTGTTGTAGCACTCAAGCAGCCAGAGACAATACATAAACAAATGCCCATGGTTGTGTTCCAATAAAACTTTATTTACAAAAGCAGGTGTCAAGTGGGTTTGGCCTGCGGGCCGTAGTTCACTGACCTCTGTAGTAAAACTCTGATTTTCCTGTGCACAGACCACATCCATGTGGATGTTGTGATTCAATAAGTGGATCAGCAAGTGACAGCAAGGCTGTTTGAGGTGGTAGTGGCTTCAAACTGTCCACCAGCAGGGCTATTCAGGTGTTGGTGGTGATGCAATAGAGCCTGTTGCTCCAAACAGATCCAGGATGCAATCACTCTTACCTTCATGGGGATCCAGTCTAGCAAGGGAGCCAAAGAAAGTATGACACGAAGGAGGCTTGGAACAATGCTGGGTGTGCAAACAAGCCTATGTGCAAACAATTCTAAAACGTGTTAAGTGTTTTGTGGCTCTTGATAGAATAAACGTTGAGCATGGTGATGCCGACTAACCCCACTTCGCCTGTTCACTTGATGGGGAAAGAGGAAGGAGAGGTGAACACAGGGGTGTCCTGGAGACTGGAGCTGGATAAGAAGGATGGGTGGTTATTTAAGGAGTGGTGAGTGATTTCTCCTGAGACCATAAGAGACTCAACAAAGGAAAACGCATCCTGCTAGCAATATGACCCAGGGATGGAGTGTGCTGAGTCCAGATGCTTGCATTTACTGCCTGCAGATGCTGGTAGACAGAGCGTGGCTTTCTAGGTCTCCTGGTCCTCGCGTTCCCTTATTCTCATCCTGTGGGGTTTGTGTTTGCACGCTGTGCTGATCCCCTTGTCTCTTTCAGCACACCCTTTCTCTGGTGTGAGTTCCCTCCAAACAGCCAGCGCCTGCAGCTGTTTCTCAGAGGACTGCCTTCGGGCTGCTGGAGCCCCTTCGTTCACACCGGAAGTGAGTCCGATATGCCTTGGAGTTTATACCCTCCAGGTGGCCTTGAACCAATGACTAAGTGGGTACAGGAGTTGGAAAGCTCCCATGCCCGGGGTGAGGGTGACCACTGGGTGAGGGGTGACTTACACTGCAGGGTTCCCTGGAGGATCAGGCTGTGGGACTTGGCCTGAAATCACACCCTTGTTTGGCTTCCCCCCTTCCCTGTCCTGCTCCCCTTTCCCAGCCCAGTTTCCCTGGGGAGCACTGCCTTGATACGTCACTTGTATACACATCCTCATCTCAGGATTGACCTTGAAGATCTGACCCCAGAGTCACTCCCTAAGGAGATATGGGAAAAGCCACTAAGGAGAACTTAAAGCCAGGTAGCTGCCTGGACCAAAAAGACAAGGACGCATTGGTGGAGGTAAAGGAAAAATAAGATATGGTAGATTTAGAATTGCAACTCCCTATCATTTCTCTCCATTTTAATGACTTTGTAAAATTAAAAATATCAGGGAGGGCTCCCCTGGTGGTGCAGTGGTTAAGAATCCACCTGCCGGGCTTCCCTGGTGGCGCAGTGGTTGAGAGTCAGCCTGCCGATGCAGGGGATGCGGGTTCGTGCCCCGGTACGGGAGGATCCCGCATGCCGCGGAGCGGCTGGGCCCGTGAGCCATGGCCGCTGAGCCTGCGCGTCCGGAGCCTGTGCTCCACAACGGGAGAGGCCACAACAGTGAGAGGTCTGCATACAGCAAAAAAAAAAAAAAAAAAAAAAAAAAAAAATCAGGGAGACGGGGCTCCTCACATGTCTGCAAAGTAATCTTATTGGGCTCCAATAAGACTGGAGTCTCAGTGCTGGTGTAGTGATGGTGCCCACACAGTTACTCTTCTTTCTAGTATCACAGACTATTAAGTGCTCTATCTCTATTCCCTTTTTCTCTCCTTAGTGTTTTCCCACTTCTACTCCCTAAGAAACAGATTGGTCTGTTATCAGACTCAGGGGAAGTAAAAGGGGGGTAGTTACATACTGATCCAAAAGAGTTACTAAAAAAAAAAATCCTCTTTTAATATGGAGGGAGATAGAGAAATGTAGATAAATATGTATTTGCATTTTTATTTAATTAGTTATTTGGCTGCACTGGGTCTTAGTTGCAGCATGCAGTGTTCCCTGACCAGGGATCAAACCCCGGCCCCCTGCACTGGAAGTGTGGAGTCTTAACCACTGGACCACCAGGGGAAGTCCCTATTTGTATTTTTAACGTTGTATTTTTACTGCTGTGGAGCCTGTGTTTCGGTGGGTCCATGATATTTATGTGTTAAGTAAAGTTCTGTAATGCTGATGTGGCTTGAAAGGGAATTTCCAGAATCATATTCTGATGAGTCCTTTATACCTCCCCCAGTAGCCCTAATCTAAAATAGTTGCTATGAAAGGGGTAGCCAAACTCAGGGTTGAGCTGGAGCTGGCTTGTGCCGGCTCACAAGAGTCTATTATTGACTTTTCAGGAATTATGCAAATGAGTCAAGGGCCCATCGGTGGCATGAAACTGGCCAGGCTGGGAATATATACACCATGGAAATTAGCAAGTGCTACCAATCAGGACACACCTTTCCCATTCCTGCCCAAGAGAGCCGACTGTTCAGCATTTCCCAGCCCATCACTGGTAGTGCTCAGCCCCTGGTCTGCCCACCTTCTGTCTGCAGTACTGATACACTGGCAGGCTGGACAACAGGGAGTCTAGGGAAGCGTCAGGATCAGGACTGTGGTAAAGAGCTCCTGGCACTCTCTCCATCATGACCTGCATCACAGTGTTGAAGGCTTTTCCTCCAGCTAGCAGCCCTGTTCTTGCATTAGAAAAGGATGTGTCTGGTCTTCTTTCTGCATTTGGAAGTACATATTTCATGAGATAAATGAAACAGTATTTGTAATCTGCATTTTTTCTCTTTCCAGAATATTTGAATATTTGAAGCTATGGTCTCGCCATTTTGCTGACAGGGAAAGAAAGTCAATCAGATTCCTGGCTTACGTGTGAATGCTGAGACTCGTGATTCAAAAACTTCCTCCCTGCCAGAGCCTGGGCCTCAGCCTCTAGTGAAGAGAATAGGGGTGGTTTTGAGTTAGGCCCTTATGAGTGTGCCTACCTATATATGTAACATCACTAAGCTGTCACATTCATTCAATAGACATCAGGCTTATAACAGCCCAACAGGGAAGATGAGCATGTAAACAACTAATGACAATAAAAATAGTTTGGGAAAGCCTGTGACCTTATATTATATGCTTATTGTATGCATGGGCATGGTGTGGTAGAACCAAGTTGGGGTTTTAAGTTGAACAGATTTGTATTCGAATCTTAGCTCCACAGTCCTGTGTAACCTCAAGAAAGTTACTTACCTTCAGTTTTGTCACCTATGAGATGGGGATGATAATACTCACCGTTCTGAGAAGGGATAGGAGCTTCATATGCAAAGAAATGGGGTGAAATCATTCCAGGGAGAGAGAGCAGCTTATTATTCAAAGCCATGGAGAAATACATTGTGACAGAAACATAAAATTGGGTAGGGAGTTAAGGGATAGAATATTTGAGATTTTTAAGAAATTAATGAAACTGCTATACTCTGTGAATCACACAGCTATATGTGGAGAAGAGCAAGATTCTAATTTCTCTAACTATAAAACCCCTGGGGGCTTCCCTGGTGGCGCAGTGGTTGAGAGTCCGCCTGCCGATGCAGGGGACACGGGTTCATGCCCCGGTCCAGGAGGATCCCACATGCCGCGGAGCAGCTGGGCCCGTGAGCCATGGCCACTGAACCTGTGCGTCTGGAGCCTGTGCTCTGCAACAGGAGAGGCCACAACAGTGAGAGGCCCGCGTACCGCAAAAAAAAAAAACCCTAACCCTAATTGCTCCCACTAACTCAGGCTTTGACCTTTGTGCAAAGGGGAGGTAGCCTCCATCACTCTCTCTGTGTTCTCTCCATTTCCACTCCTTCAAGGTCGAGGCACAAGAAGAAGGAGCTGCCAAGAGAACACTAGATTATTCCTTCTCTTGGGCAAATGGCAGTGCTCCCAGAGGAAGGACTGAGCCTCGCTGTTTCCTGAGTTGCGCTTTATGGCAGCCCTTGTGCAGCCTGAATGCAATAACGAAAGGCCACAGATCTGTGGCTCTAGGTGGGAGACCAGGAGGGGACTGGATTACTTGGGGAACTTTTCCGAAGTTCAGGGACTGGGATCTGGAATCTCCAGTGGCTGGAGGGATGAGCCTCTGTGTTTATGAAAAGGTTCCCTGGGAGATTCAGACACATCCTTTCTCTCCCTGCCTTTCCATTCCCTTCCCCCATCTACCGAGCCCGTTGTATGGAATGTTCTGCAGGGAAATCTCACACTGTAGTATTTGGGGGTGTCATCTTGAAGGAGCAAAGCTTGGGATCCTTCCTTAGATATTTATTCATGATTCTAAACATAATCCATTCTCCCAAATGTAGTTTTCCCCCTGGGAATAAAAATGCAAAAAGGTAGCCCAAATAAGTGTCTTCCCCTGAAAATTGCTCCATTTTTGGTTGAACTCTTTCATCTTTTATTTTTAAAGATTTTAAAAAATTTACTGTGCAACAGCATTTTAATTGCAATAACAAAAACCTGAAATAAAGCGGCTTTCATTTTTCATGTTTACTCTGGACCCTGTCCACATGCAGACAATTTTCATAGTTTTACTATAGTTTTTAAATTTTATAGTTTTACTCACAGTGTACATATAATTTTGTATTCTGCTGTGTTTGTTTAACATTATATCATAAACAAATGTTGAGTTTCTTTGTCATATTGCTAATTAACATTTTTATTGGCTGCATACTATTCTGTCAAGTTGATATAATTTTATTTGCTTAACCGTTTCTCTATCACTGGATATTTATGCTACTTCCAATTATTTTAAATTATACATTAAATGCACACAGAAATAAATATCTTCACACACAGTGCTTTTACCACTTTTTTGGTGTTTGTTTTTAAAGGATTATGTTCTTTGAATAAAATACTCAGACTTTGCAAGATGATCTAAAAATGTTTCTGGGTACAAGATTACAGTGTGACCAGCAATGTTTACCAGCTTCATCAGACATTTGTCCCTGTTGGATTTTTACCCTTGTTAAGAGTTGTATTACTGAAAGTGATTGAGCTAGGAAGATCAAAGAACTGGGCACATGCTGAGCTAAACATATGAACAGGCACACAAAACTCAGAAGATTGCAGGATCGAGGTATGACATCACATACTTCTGTCTAACGGATATGACAAACTTGACTGTAGCTTTGGGAAAATCAAGGGAAGCGGTGAGTGTTTACTCACTGAGAAGCAGCATGAATGCTTAGTTTGGGGAATTCATAGCAAAGCTACCTAGATCATCAGAAGCACAGCGCCCCCTGCTGCCCAACTCTACAAGGTAACATTCACGTCACATCTGATTGATGCAACACAAAGAAAGTCACAGAGGCAAAGTATACTGAGAGGGCATCCCAGTCTTGAAAAGGGGTTGGCAGGCCCATCAAGGCAGTTACAGGCTAGCAGCTGTGTGGCACCCATCCTATGGACCAGGCAGGAACAGGTGAAAACTGCAGCCATTGCTTGACCACTTCTTGACCCTCCAGAGGTGCAGAGAGAGCTGGCTTCTCTGTACCTCTGTCCTCCAGTGCCCAGCAGAAATATGATTCCTTCCAAGCGTGGTTAGGTTAGGAAGGAGTTGCTAAATTTCTGCTGGCCTGTGATCTCAGTGATTCTGGTCCTGTGAGATATGGAGTACAAGTGGCTGAATGGTTCTGAGGTTAGGATTTGTTTTATAATTGTAGCTCATTTTGTGTGTCTCTTACTTTTATTATCTTTCTCCCTGCATTTGCTCCTTCCTCACTGCTAACATGCTCAAGTTTCTCTAACCCTAAAAGATTTTCAAAAGTCATGACCCTGCTTCTCTGCTTCCTTGACTTTACCCTCAAAATGTGGACATTTATTTCTTTTTCAATTTGTCTTCCATGAGATGCTGAGCAAAAATAAACAGTTAAAATGCCATTTGACAAAGAGATGGCTAATTAGATGGTAGATAAAGCGGGCAAATTCTGTTTATTTCCTTCAGCAAAGATCTCAGACTATCTTTTTCTTCAATCTCTTCTCTCCCAAGTCATAAGGGTCTCATATGTTATTTCCTTTCTTCCCCTCTGATCTGATAGTAGCTTTCCACCAAGCAGAATACTGCCCCGTGGGTGCCATGATACAAGGGCTGAGAACGTATTATTTACTAACTCCATGCTGCTTCCACAAGCAGTTATAAGACAGAATTTACATTTGTTTTCAAACTGTTTTGTGAATCAAAGGACATATTTCCTTCCAATCTTTTTTTTCTTTTTATGGATTCTGTTTCATTAATCTTTCTTTTGGTAACTTTTTAATTGAAGTATAGTTGATTTAAAATGTCTGTTATTTCAGGTACACAGCAAAGTGATTCAGTTTTATATATATATATATATATATATATATATATATATATATATATATATATATATATATATATTCTTTTTCAGATTCTTTTCTCTTATAGGTTATTACAAAATATAGAATAGAGCTCCCTGTGCTATACAGTAGGTCCTTGTTGGTTATCTGTTTTACATATAGTAGTGTGTATCTGTTAATCCCAAACTCCTAATTTATCCCCCCCCTTTCCCCTTTGGTAACCTTAAGTTTGATTTCTATGTCTGTGGGTCTATTTCTGTTTTTATATAAGTTCATTTGTATCACTTTTTTTAGAGTCCTCATATAACCGGTATTTGATCTTTTCAATTTAGAAAATTTAGCTGAATGAAACATTTAAAAATAGAGTGGTTTCTTCATGCTTATGCAAAAAATAAGTTTTTTTCAGACAAATTTTCTGATTGGACATTACCCCCAATTTTTTTTTTTTTTTTTTTTTTTTTTTTTTTTTTTGCGGTACGCGGGCCTCTCACCGTTGTGGCCTCTCCCATTGCGGAGCACAGGCTCCGGACGCGCAGGCTCAGCGGCCATGGCTCACGGGCCCAGCCGCTCCGCAGCATGTGGGATCTTCCTGGACCGGGGCATGAACCCGTGTCCCCTGCATCGGCAGGCGGACTCTCAACCACTGCGCCACCAGGGAAGCCCTACCCCAAATTTTGTTTCAAAATCCCATTGGCTTTGACCACTTGGTTAAAATGGTGACTGCTAAATTTCTTCACTGAAAAGTTATTACTGTTCTCTCTGTAATGAATAAACATCTTGGTGGGGAAGATAAGAACCCCATCTCATTTTGTTTTCTATTAAGTAAGATCAAATCTTTTCTTTTCCTCTTTCCCTTGTCTTCTGAATCTTATCTCTGTCCAGTTGATGGACTGATAACCTAAGGGCAAGCAGAATATTCAGTTATTATTTGGGGAGTTTTTCTAAGTCAGGACACAGGGAGTCGTGATGTGTGAAAATTAGGGGCAAGGTCATCTGAAGACACACTTTGGGAGCATCCTGGAAGAAATTGAGGAATGAGGAAGAACAACTTTGTTTCTATAGCAGTTCTTAAGACCTCTAAGCATCAGTTTCCTTGAGCAGAAAATAGGGATAATAATGTCTCTCATAGGGATGTGGTGAAGACTAACATCAAAAGCTGCCTAGACACTTCCTAGCACAGAGCCCTGCACAAAATCAGTCTCATCACATCATAATTGTCCTTATGATTTTAGGAAGGCGTTTGCTCAGATCCTGGACTCCACTTCCTACTTCCGCTGTGCCTGGGGATTCCTTGCCTCTGTCTGCCTCTTGCCCGTTCCTAGGACCCAAAATGTAAACTACTCAGAGAGGAAATTGTTGCCTGTTTCCTGCAACATGCAGCCCTGATTCAAACTTGTTTTAAATTCACACTGGTGAAAAATGGGCCTGCATCCTACTGTGAATTTAAATACTTACAACCCAAGAATAAACGGATCGCATGGCTCATTTATCTTGTAGCCATTAATTAATGGTGGTTAATTGTAGTTATGTGCTGTTGAATTCCAGACTCTTGTACCCATACATTTTCTTTAATGTATGCAGAAAACCATGGAGGCAGTCAGTTAGGGACTGAAATCTCACATCCCCACCCTTGCTCCTTTGTCTTTTCAGGGCTGCCCCTTATGGCACCGACTTCACAGGCTGGCCCGGGGTGGGGGCTGAGGCTCCACAATGCATGGCTTCCTGGGACACTCCCTTAAATGGTTATTGTCTACTCCATTCCTGGGACATACCTACTTAACTGAACCTTCTTTATGTATCCTACCTGTAAGAAGTAAATTTGTAGCAAAGACTTAAACACTTTTTAAAAATCTGGCAACTTGGGAAAGAGATTGTGATGTCACATAGAATCAGGTCTTTGGCTAGAAGGAAAATTACATTTTTGAATATTTTTGTTGTGCTATCTACTGTGGAGGCTGCTGGAGAGGAGCCTGGAACAGATAAATGTTGACATTTCTGAATGGAGAAGACACCCCTGAGACTCTTTCAAGTAAAACTTCTGGAGCCATCTGTGGTCTCACAGCTCAATAGTTATCACTGGGTTAGGAATGTGATAGAATTCTAAGATGGTCCCCAAGATTCCGTCCCCCCCCCCCGCAAGTGGGTTGCCCTGTATAATATTCTCCCCAAGTGTGTGGTGGGTCTGACCTAATCAGGGAACCCCTTTTAACAAAGGGGCTAAAGGTCAGAAACAAAATCAGAGAGGTTTGAACTGCAGAAAATGCTGTTCTTGTTGACCTTGAAAGAGCAAACTACCAAATTATGACAGGGTCAATGTGGCAAGGACCTGTGAGTGGCCTCTAGGAGCAGAAGTGACCTCTGGCTGACAGCCAGCAAGAAGACAGTTCTACAACGTCAAGGAAGTGAACAACCTCAGGGAACTTGAACTTTCCCCAGTTGAACCTCCAGCTGAGGACACAGCTAGCCGGCACTTTATCTCCAGCCTTGTGAGTCCCTGAGCGGACAACGCAGCTAAAATACACCAGGCTCCTGATCCATGGAGACAAGGAGATAATAAATTTGTGTTTTTCTCAGCCACTAAGTTTGTGGTAATATGTTCTATAGCAATAGATAACAAATCCATGGAATTTGTGCTATTTCCTTGACTTACAGTGGTGATTATCACAGCCTGTATTTTTTCCATTTATAGTCTTTCCTCTACCACAGCACAGAGTTGTGCTGATGGATTCATCTTCTTGAAAACCTTGAAGTATGTCATCCTATGCTCTAAAATGGTCAGTGGCTTTGCAATGACTTCAGTATCAAGGGTACCCTTGTTAATCTGACCATGGTCCCAAAGTCCCTGATGAGCCTAATTTCATACTGAGCCTTTTTTACTAATCCTACATTCCAGCTTAAAGGAATTGCTCATTGCCACCTCCCACAGTTTCTGCTCACCTTGTGCCTTAGTCCAGGCTGCTTCCTTTAAGGGGTTCCCAAGTTTGTGTGCCCACATTCTCATTCTTTAAGGCCCAGCTCCCCCTGGACTGCCCTCTCATATCACTTTTTCTCGGAACCTCCCAATACCACGTGATGAGCCCAAGAGTCAAGACTGATATCCCCTACTCTGTGAGCTCCTTGGTGAGCTGTCTTGCTGGAAGCTGTATGAATGAGTGAGGGTCTGATTGACCAGGTCTGCCCTCAGGATGATCACAGTTCCTATTTTCTTGACACCTGTAGTCAGATCTTTGAGAAGGTCACATTTTTAGTTCCTCCAACACATAAAAGCTCATTTCTGCCTCAGGGACTTCGCTGTTTCGACTCCCTCTGCGTGGAACGTTCTTGCCTTAGATTCTCAAGTGACTGGCACCTTCCGATTTTTTAAAAGATCAGCTTAAATATTACTCCCTAGATGCCTTCTCTGGGCACTCTCCTGAAGGCAGCTTCTCTTTCTCCCCATCACTCTATTCAACTGCCCTGCTTTAACAAAGGCATTTGTGGTTATCTGAAATGATCTTACTTTTTGGTGTGTGGCTTGTTCATTTCCTGTCTCTTCTTGATGGTCAGGAATTTCCTTGTCTCACACACTGTTTTATTTACAGTGTTGGGCGTATGGTCAGCTCTCATCCAACAATTGTTGAGTGAATGAATACAAAAGCATGTCACAGAGCCAACATTCTTAGGGGTCCTCACCTGAGCTTATCAAGTTTCTCACGGTCCTTTTCTGCCTGAGCTCGGTTTAAAATTTTTCATCCCTGATCCATAATAGTGATTCCCACAACCTCCAAAGATGCTTTTGTTGAAAGATGATATATCAACATTCAACATATATAGATTGTAGGAGATACTATCATCATCGGCTGCCTCCATCTCCCCTTCACGAATGAGGCGCTCATACCCCTAGCTGCTGAAGGGTTAGTTACTGATGGCTTATAGCTGAGTCATTCTTTGGAATTTTCCTTGGCCAAAGGGATCTGCCCTGCCCTAGATTATACCCCCTCTCTAGGGAAGGTAATCCATCCAATAACTGGTCAATAAGAAGGTACAAAGACTTTTCTTAATTAAAAAACAACCTGAAGGGCCACCCCAGATCCAGAGCTCTTTGTTGAGCTCAGTTGAACCCTTTGTTGTGACTGCATCACTGTCTACTTTCTCCTTCTGCCCATTTCTCCTTTCTAAATCCTCCCATAGATGTTGTTTCTAAGACCACTCCCTAATCTCCTACAGGCAAATCCTCATCTCAAATTCTATTTCCCAGGGAACCCAGTCTGAGACAGTTGAGGTCAGAAATGGTCAAAGAAGCAGACTCTGAGGTGGGACTTTGCAGCTGGATTACCTACTGGCCAGCTGGCAATGAATATCCCATCTGTGATGGTAGGTGGAGTACTAACTTCCCCAGGCAGGAGGTAGTGGCTCAATTGTTAAAATGCACCAGTAGTGAACTGGGATGGGAAACTGGTAGAGGATAATACACAGGTGAATACAATACCTCTAGATTTTTAAGATGTTCAAGGGATATAATAATTATAAGGACAATGGACTGGGATGGCTGGAATAATTGATGCATTAGGAAAAAGAAAAACATTGAAACCCTGGAGATGATTAGTCACCAATATAATATGAAGCATGAAAGTCAGAGGGCCTCCTTGGCAACATATAAAGCAAGTTTCATCTCTGGCAGCTGGAGGGCAGAAAGGGCTGATATTTGGGTCCAGAGCATAATTATCAAGGTGGTAGATTTCCAAGGAAGGTTACATCTTCAACCCTAGTATATCTTCCATGCCAAGTCAGTGTCCTGGTTAGAAAGACTAGTATCCTGAGACTTGGAGTAAGAGCAATTGGGTTGATGTACATGAATATCTGGAACCCCTAGACACACTTGAACTCTCTGAGCCGGAGGGAGCAACCCATTCCTCCCTGTTACAGGCTACCATTTCCTTATGCTTGAAGATGATTCAGAGGCCTATTGCCTTGCAAGATAACATATACTGCCTTGGAGATCTAACCCCAGATCGCTCCCTTGCCATCAGACCAATACCTATGTTCAAATTATAACATAACTTGGACTAGGAAGTTCTGAGCTTGCTAAGGAAGGAAACACTGGAGGGGCTGCAGGATGTAGCCAACATAGACCAGTGGGATATCAGTGAATATGTATGGGACTACATCCAAAAGGTGCCAGAGCAAGGTGAGAAAAAACTGAAGTCAGATGGGAGATTTTACTGAGGTGGTATTGAACATCTTGACAAAGACCCCAGGAGAGGATTCCAACACATGGCTGGGATGGCTCTTAGAAACTTGCAGAAAATCACGGCCCATATTACGTGAACCAGACATACTAGAACTTCCATGACAGGTATTGGAAGAAAAAAATCAAAAGGCTCAGAGAAGTGGGCATCCTAGAAAGAATATACTAAATAATATTTGGAAAGTCATTAGCCAATGATATTCCATGGGAGGGTTCCAAAGGACATGCTATTTACCAAAACAGCAAGATGTGTGCTGATGAGGAGAGCACGAGCATTGTTGTGAAGCTCAATGGGGTTTGTCTTCTGTAGCTCACAGATGATGGAAGCAGATGCTGTTATGTTACTGGAGCCCCTGCCAGGAGTGCAGAGGATAAAATTCCAAGTCAACTTAAGACATATAGCAGTGTTTCATCTTAAGAAATAAGGTGGGTGTAATTATCATAAAGGATGGCAGTTAGAGCAGCAGCCAGAGGAGCCTGGTCTGCAGAGAGCTATGGGATGGTTAATAGAACAAAGTGACCCTAGGGTCAAGATAAACAGGCAACCACCAACTGTGATGTTTAATTTATAAAATCAAAAGGTATCAAGGACAGATGACCAAGAAGCTGAGGGCAACCACCTCTATTCAAAGTTATGATCACTTGCCTAGTTTCTGGAAATGAACCACTTTTAGATGCTGAACCCATTGATTGAGACCAGATGTCCAGGTGGAAGTTCCCATAGTATATCAATGGTGGAGAGTCTTCCGGTGCTTTCCCAAAAAGGATCTATAGGCATTTACTTGGGTTACTATCCAAAGGAAAGAGAGAATACACAGACATCTCAAAGATACTTGGATATAGAATGTGAGTTAACACCAAGACCAGAGACTCAAGGATTATGTTATCCCTCTGTATATTAGAGGTGAGACATATAGGACCTAGGTAATAAAAGGAATGTTGGCCCAAGTTCAGCTCATAGTGACCATATACTTAGCCTGGGCTCATTCTTGAGATCCCTGAATAGGCATACTTGGAAGATGGCAGAACCCCATGTTGGTTCCTTGGCTTCTGTTGAAGGATAAGTGGAAACCCCTTAAACTTACTCCCATCCCGGGCCAAGATGGTAAATAAAGGAACACATTGTATCTAGGCAGGAATGGCTTACATCAGTGCCACCTTGTTTCTGGTGGCCTCCTGGGCTCGGAATCAACCAAAGGTCTCTCTCAGTTTGCACCAGGCCAAGGCATGAGCCCTGGAGAAGTGTACACTATGA
The DNA here is from genome assembly GCF_025265405.1 of Mesoplodon densirostris. NCBI lineage: Eukaryota > Metazoa > Chordata > Mammalia > Artiodactyla > Ziphiidae > Mesoplodon > Mesoplodon densirostris. The sequence continues at coordinate 20,689,203 of NC_082676.1, read as the reverse complement.
TCCTTTAGACTCCCTGGGCCTCCTAGGTTTCCAGACTTTGTGCTGAATGAATCATATTTTCTAATCTTTCAAGGAACAGTACATGCAATGGAGCTGGGATTTCCTCTTAAGCAACACATTTTTCCTAGATGGGATGTGGGGATTGACCTCGCCAACTCCATTTTGTTTTTCCAGGTGAGTCTTGAACAAGACTCCATCAAGAAGGACTTGCAGACCGGCAGTCAGGAAATAGCTTTCTCTGTTATCTCACTCTTTCCCTAGATCTTCAGAATTTTTTTTCTTTTCACACATTATTTACACAAAGCCACATAGGCAGTAACTTTATTTTTCACAAGTCATTCACCCAGTATTGGAAGTTGTTTGTTTGTTTTCATTGTTGGTGTTGATGTTTGTTTTTAATCTTCTTGGAACAAAAATTCATTTCTGTGATCTCAGATTTCTTCCCTGGAACATCCCGCATGGCCCTCATTATTTTATATTCCTTTCTAATGTGGGACACATGAAGGGCCTTTAATTTAGAACTTAATATATTCTTTGCCCTATACTGGGTGTTTTACATATTCACTTACATTTACTTCCCACAGATTCATGAGTCAAGAATTACAGCCATTTACAGCCATTACAGCCATTCATACAGGTAAAGAAACCAATATTCAGAGAAGGTAAGGGGTTTACATGGGGTCACACAGCTGTAAATGGTAGAGCAGGACTCAAACCCATACCTACCTCATTTCATGCCTTATCACTGCCCACCACCCATCCTGCTTAACCCATCTCCTTTTCTAGGTTGAAGATTCCAAGGACAGAGATTACATATCTCAGAGGTCCTACTCTCTCCACCTCTACTTTGCTACCAACAGAGTCTCATATATTCAAAAAGATTTGTTGAATGAATGCTGGAATGAATCAGTTATGCTATAAATACACCAGTGAATGGATGCCAGCTTCAACAGAGCTTCATAATGGAAAGGGGATATAAGCAAATAAATTGTAGCAGAATAGAATAAAACAAATCTGAACAGACCAGGGCAGGGGGCACAGAGGGAATCAAAGTGGAACTATTCAGCAGCAAGAGAATGGAGAAAAGAGGTTGCTGAAAAGGCAACAAGATGACAAGAAGCAGAGGGGCAGCTACTTGGGGGAGTGACAACTACCCTAAATTTTGTAGGAGGGGCAAGAGCCAGCCAGTGAAAGGCAAACACATCTCTAGGTGGATGAGACCATGGAGGCCAAGGCTGGGAGAGAGAAGGCTGAAGGCAAAAGACAAATTGATGGGAGTTCAGTGTGACTGATATGGAGAAAGCTCAAAGGTGAAAGGACAGACCAGGTTCTAGGGAGTGGAAGGTTTGGATTTTATCCCCAGGGCAATGGAGCAGGATTGAAGGATTTTAAACTCCAAAGGTACCTGAGCAGATACATATTTTAGTGAGATCATCGGACTTCCATGTGGGAAAGAGATTAGATTGGGGTAACATTGGAGCATATGACTTTGGCTTCAAGAAAAAGTGGTTCTACCCTAAGACTCTATTCCACACCTGAGTATCTATGCAAGCAAATGAGTGGACACGAGCAAAATGTTCCCAGCCACAGCTTTAAACATAATAGTGCCAAACTGGAAACAACCCAAATGCCCATCCTCAGTAGAATGGATCGTGGTGTATTCAGAGGATGCCTATCAATGAGACAGAGAGAGAAAAACTGAGAGAATTATCACTACACACAACCAGAAGGATGGGTCTCACATACATCTTTTTGACAACAGAAGCCGCTCTCCAAAGAGTATATGACTCCATTTACATGTAATTCAGGAAGAGAAGGTGAGTTAGACTACCTGTTCCTTTTGAGGTGGGTATTGACTGGGTCGGAGCAGGAGGAAGGCCTCTGGTGGACTGGCGATGCTCAGAGCCCGATCTGCGCGGGGTTACCCAAGTGTGAAATTTCATAAAACTTCATCACGGTGTTCACAGAAGATGTGTTTGCTTCATTACAATATGTGTTACACGTCAAACACACTTATCCCTTTGGAATTTCCTCTGTATTTACTCCTAGGCATGATGGCCTTGTCAAAAAAAGAGAACTCTATTGATGACCCCAAACCATATAAAATTTCCCTGGGTTTGTTCTTCTTAATCTATGTGTGGTGATGCTCCGATTAAAAGCAAATTTAGCATCTAGTGAAACTGAATCAGAATGCTAAATATTCCTGCCAGATTTTGCTGTTTCCTTGGAAAAGTTCACTGTAATCTGTGTGTGTATACACTATAGCTACATGTTTGGGACACCTCCTTTGAGTTCCTTCCAAAATTCCCTAAGAAGGCAGGACATCTTTGCAGCTGGGTATGCCATAGATAATGACCTAGTGCCTGAGTGTATTAGGGGCTGCAGGGGATGCCACAGTCCCAGCTGTAAATTATTGCCCTGTGTTCTGACCGCCCCCCCCCCCACCTCTTCTTACTCAACTCCCTGCAGGCTTCTCCCAGATCAGACTGGGTGAGCGCCCAGCTCCCCAGAGGAGGGGCAGCCTCTTGCTGCGACGGTGTCTAATTGTTTCTAGATTATTTCCCTGGGACAGCAGTCCCAGCCGGTGTTCCTGGAATTAACACGCTCACTGAAGGATTGAAGATGGTGATTAGACCCGACAGCATCCGTTTCGGTGGGACAGTTGCAACGTCACAGAGCTGTGCAGCACGGCGAGGAGATTTATTTGTGTGGAATGGAGACATATGGGCAGAATCATCCGCTCCCTTTCCTCTGTAATTAAAACATCTGGGAGTACCAAAGAGCTGGGACATGAGAAGAAAACAGTGCACAGCTCTTCCCAGCCCAGCTCTGAATAATCCAGCTGTGGGGCTGTGACATCATAGGGTGCCAAACACCTGGCCTGGGCTGGTCCGGGAATTGCCAACAACCCAAAGGCCAGTTCGCTTGCAAATGTGACTTTGAGGGTCTTGTTTTGGTGCTTCATTTTATTTTTGTCTGAAAGTGCACATCATGAGTTTCTTTCTGAAGATGTTTTCTAGAGTGTTTTACCAAAAAAAAAGGGGGGGGGGCTAAATGAAAGGAGACTAAAGCTCAGTTTGGGGGCTGGTATAGGCTATGGCATTTTTGGATCATGTGATGAGTTGTAGCTGGGGCAGTGAAAATTGCTTTTCCCTATATGGAAGGAGACCTTGGTTTTCCTTGGTTCCTCTTAGCCAGAATCCCTCATCTAATACCTAGACCTCAAATGGGTCCCATCAGCCTAGTTTCAGGGCCCCTCAGCAAATACGTCAAACTTGGAGGGACCAGTGTCTGAAGATGTCCTCTGCTTTACTTAGAAGGGACTGAGGTGTGACAACTTAGAAGAGCATTCACGCCCACCTCCCCACCTATCAGCCCACTCATGACTCCGTCCACCCAGTCGTTCAAGCAAGGAAGCTTTATGAAGCACCATCTATCTCTCAGGTCCTGCACTTGGTGCTGGGAATACAGGAGTAAGAGCCCTCACGTAGGTCACTTGGTTTTGAATAAGACATATAACAATTCAATAAGGCACATGATAAGGAGCTGTGTAGTCCATGTTTTGTGAGCATACAGAGGAGAGCATCAGCTTCTGCCTCCTGCATCCTGATCGATGAATTAAATAGTGATACCCATTACCGGAGTCTCTGTTCTGTACATCACACGGGGAGCCCAGCGCCATCAGCAGGAAAGTAAAGAGGTCTGCATTTATTGAGTAATTCCTATGTGCCTAGCACGTTACATATTTGATTTCTTTCAATCTTCAGAGTGACTCTTTGAGGTGGGTATTATTCTGTCCATTCTACAGGTCAGGTAACCAAGATGCTAAGTGAGAGAATGGCCAGGATGGCATTTGGATCCTCAAATGCTTAAATCAAATGAACAAGTTTGTCTGTTTCACTGAGCTACCAGCCTCCTGGACTTCATTATTACTGCTGTGAAATAAGCAACCTTCTCGGAATCCCGTGACAGCTTAAAGTCCCCCTGTGGCTCCTCCTGCCCGGGACATTGGCCCACCCGGTCACCTATCACAGGCGCTGCTCCAGTTCTTTATCTCAGGATCCAGTCTCCTGGACTTCACTTAGCTTGTGCCAGCCTCTGTCCCTGCTTGGCAGGTTTCTTTCGCCTCTGTCCAGACTCCACTGGGCTGTGAGTAAACTGAAGCCTCGGCTGTATCTTCTTTATCTCTGAACCTTTTAAATCTGTTGATCACTGTGGAGCATAGGACCTGGCACACATGTTCCACATCTGTGAAATGCAGCTAATATCACAACGGTACTGACCAGGTAAGTGAGAGTCAACTGCTTTATGGATTTTCCCCAACACAGCTTCTTACCATCAGGGTATTTATTCATCCCCCATGTATTATAGGGCTATCTTGTTTGGGCATCTTGTCTGCCTTGAAGCAGCAGACAGACAATGAAAGAACAACAGCCACTGGGAGATTATAACCCTGGGATGATTACAGCCCTGTGCCTGCTTGAAATAATCTCTATTTGTAAAATGCCTTTGGGAAGCCAGCTCTAGACAGGTGGCATTCCCTTTATCTGGTCCTATGAAGCCCTGCCCAGTCTCTTCCCAAACAATTGCTCCACAACAACACAGCTAAGTTTCTAGCACCCTTTAAGAGAGAACTTACCTGTTCACCTAACAGAGGACCATGTCTCTGGAATCCTGGGGAGAGTCTGAGAAAGCTCTGCTCACATGGAGCCCTATAATCAATGGTGAGCCTAAATTTGTCCCCAAGATTCAATTAAGACCAATCCCCTTCCTGATGAAAGAATCTGACATCCATCCAGGCATAAATATTTATGCCTGATAGGATTTTCCTTAACAGCAAAAAAATCTGCGGTGACAACATTAAGAATATGAATACATTCCTGGTGAAGACTCCATTATCAGTACTAATAATAACTTAACAGTTTCAGCATGTGTCATGATGAGATGTATGCAAATGGGGGCTCATCTGTCAGAAGCACTTGGAAGTGGACCGGCAGGTCTGTCACACGCCTTGGTTGCAGCCGGGGAGACCTCATTTCACATACAACAATGCCGTGTACTCATTTGCCGGGATAATGTTCTGTACTCATGTATCACCCTTCACTCAAAGATCACACATCAGCTTGGCAGACCCTGCCGATGCCTCCATAAAGCCAAAACATCTGGATGAGAAGTGAAAAACCCAGTCTTTCAGCAAGTCGGCCAGCCAGACATCTTCCCCCATATATTTGTTTAGTGCCTACTGTCTTAGACCAATGTTTCATCTACACGCTGTCACACGTGCAGATGAAAGATGGATTCCTCTTCATAATACAGCTAGAAATTTGGGTACTGGGAAAACACAATGCTTCTTATAACATCTGCAACATCTGTTATTAGTTTAAAGGTTTCGATTTTCTTGTGGGCAGTTTTTCTTGGAATCGGGCTAAGCTTGTGCCAGAAGGTGGGCGCTGCCTGGTTTCTATCCTGATGTTTCTAACCTCTAGGGTTTCTAAAGGTATAGCTAACTGAGACTAATGCATTATTTTTCTAGATTACTCTGCTCCAAATTATAAATATGAAATCTAAATTGGGATTTATGGATAAATGACATTGTGAGCATGAATAGCTTTCCACAGTATCCATAGTCCTATTAATTACCAACAGGATGCAATGACAAATTGTATGTCTGCAATGAAAATGATGGAAAGGTGCCATTTATATGTCAGAATTGTCAAAGAGTTCCTGGCAGATATAGTTCAGAGGAGAAGGGATTGAAGGGTGAACATACCCTAGCAATTGTTTCCCACATGTGAAGCAAGAGTCTGTTTAGACAGGACCTGGAAAAGAAGCTGGTAGAACAACTTTAGCAATCAACAAGGAATGATTGGAAGGGAACAGCATCGATATTTGGGGAGGCTCATCTGAGCCCCACCAGTCACTCTGGGTGGTCATGACAAGCACTAGAAACTTATTCTTGGCGAGGAGGCTGGACAAAGAACATTGGCCCTACCAGTGCTAACTCCCAATTGTGTAGCTGTGCCTGTCAAAGAGGGTGGGCCTTATGCAATTAACTTTTGGCCATTTTCAAATAAAGGAGGGTAACTGTCCAACCTAATCATGAAATGATGAAACTTATGGGGCCCCATTTCCATGTGTACCACACTATTGGATTTCTAAACTGGCAATCTTAAAGAAAAATAAATCTAAGTTGTTCTTTGTTTGAAAAAGCCAGATATGAATCTACACCATCTGCCAATCTGTCTCAGCTCTTGGTTCTCAGGATGAGCAGCAGGAAAGTTCCTCAAGCATAGGAGAGGATAGATAATGTCAAAAAAGGAGACCTATTTGAAGATTCAGAGCAAACATCTCCATGTTAAATAGTTACTCTAAGAAAAGTTCAAAAAAATTAGAATTTACATCTTCAGCAATATTCCAGAGGATAGTATATCTAAAAAGTGTGAGGAGGCAGGAAACAATATAAGATTAGTAAAGAATGGATACAGATGAAACATAAGATTGCTGAATTTAAAACTACAACTGAGTTACTAACCAGCCCATTAGGTACTCAGAGCATTGTCCACCAGCTATTTCTGTAATGGTGACAATGTTCTATATCAAGGGTCAGCACACTTGTTTATGTAAAGGATCAGATGGTAAATATTTCAGTCTTTGTGGGTCACGTATAGTCTGTTGCATATTCCCCATGTTTTTAAACAAAACTTTAAGACTAAAAAACATTTCGGCCAACGGGATGTACAAAAGTAGTCCATGGGTATCTCTTCACGTCCACTAGGATAACTATAAATAAAAAAGAAAAAAGAAAGAGAAAGAGAAAAAGAACAAGTATTGGTAAGGATGTGGAAAAATTGGAGTTCTCATACACTGCTGGTGAGAATGAAAAATGATGAGACCTCTGTGGAAAAGAGTTTGGCTGTTCCTCAAGAATTCAAACATAGAATTATCATTAAACTGGTAATTTCACTCCTAATTATATATCTCCAAAACTGAAAACAGTAGTTCAAACAAAAACTTGTACATGAATGTTCATAGCAACACTATTCACAATAAGCAAAAAGTAGAAACAACCCAAGTGTCCATCAACAAATTAATGGATAAATAAAAAGTGATATATCCATATAATGGCATATTATGCAGCTATGAAAAGGAATGAAGTACTGATCCGTGCTACAACATGGATGAACTGTGAAACCATTATGCTAAGTGAAGAAAGCCAGACAAAAAAGACTGGTTTTCATTTATGTGAATAACTAAATCATAGAGACAAAAAGCAGGTTAGTGGTTTCCAGGGGTAGGAGGAAGTAGCTGGTGGAGAGTGACTGCTTAATAAACATAGGTTCTTTAGTTCTAGAACTAGATAGTAGTGATGGTTGTACAACATTGAAAATGTACTAAATGCCACTGAATTGTACACTTTAAAATGATTAAATGGCAAATTTTATGTTATATGTACCTTGCCACAATTAAAATATATCAATAAAGGGAAAACCTAATTAACAAAACAAAAAAAAAAGCTATGGGCTGGATGTGCCACATGGACTGTAGTTTGCCAATGCTATTCTCTATCTGTACTATCCATTGGTAGCTACTAGCCCCATGTAACTTCAGTAGCTTCAGGGGCTCAATGCCCTTGAAAAATGTGACAGAGCAACTCATCTTTTAATTGAATTTTATTTAAATGTTAAGTTGAAATTTAAATAACCACATGTGGCTGGTGACTACTGTATTGGATAACATGACTCTAGAAAGCTGAATACCGAAAGGGAAGAAAAACTCAAGAAATTCTCTTAGAATTTTAAGAAATTTTTAAAAATAAGCTTTTCCACTACAAAAAGCTTGCTCATTTATAAGTATGATATAAAATGTTACTGTATACACTATGGGTTTAATATGAAATAAGTAATCCCATTCAGAAGAATTGCATCATACTGACATGAAAATATGTTGAAAGAAAAAATTAAATTTTTTATTAGCAAAAATGTAATTTTGACCACTGCAACAGCTGCATTGTTTCAATGTTTCTATTCATCAGGCAGTTAATCTCCATTAGGCAAAGCAGAGGAAAGTGAATAAAGCAAATATCTTGAAAAAAAAATAAAGAAAGAAAGAATAGTGATGAGATAAAAGAGGACAGATCCAAGGGGAATTCTAGGAGGCTGGAAAGGAAAGACAGAGGAGAGACAAAATAAAAGAGAGAAAAACAAACTTTTTAAGTCTAAAAAAGTGGCTTTGTTAGTTGGACTGACTCACCATGCTAGTATTATCAAAAAAGAATAATGAAAAGACAGCAATGCTGAGACATAGCCCAATGAAATTATTTTGAATTTGAAAGTTAAAATAAATTTTGCTACAAGCATTCTTGCATGAAAATAAACAGATTATTTAGAAAGGAGCAAACACCAGAATGGTCTCAGATCTTCTGGGGAACTCTAAATGCTTTAGACAATGGTTACAGAGTTCTTAGCAGAAAAAAACACAGAGATTTAACAATTGTTTACTTAGATAAAATGGGAGTTCCTGGTTAAGAGCAAAAGAAATCCATTTTCAGAAAGACAGACACTTTCTGATGCTCAGAAAGTCAACACTCACTTAAAAGAAAAAATTCTCATATAAATAACCTTGCAGAGAACGTTCCACATAGAAAAAAACTCCAAAACTCATGAAAAGGAAATCATGGTATTAAAGAATTGGAAAAAAGCAACTAAAATGGCAAAATATAGAGTTAAGTATAAATAATTTTTCTTACTATGGTTATAGTATAATGTACATGAAAAAATCAAGAAGTAAATAATATAAAAATTATTTTATGCCAATAAGTAATTACTGATTGATTACATCAATCAAACTCGGACATGAATGAAAAGAGAAAGTAAACTTGTCCAGATTGTCTCAAATATGTGCATGTTTGTATGTGGACTTATTTAGGTCACATTTATCCAGTGCATCATTTTATGACATGCTCCTAACATGGGCTTCCTCTACAAAACGGCCTTTCACAACAATCACGTGACAGTGTTTGAGATAACCTTATTAGGAGATATCATCAGAGGTGGCAGCTTTCTTCCTGAATTTGGGGATGTTTATTCTAGAAGGTCTTTATCTTTTCCTCATGAGTTTCTGGCTTCTAGTTAGAGTTGCCATACCCTTATAAACTGAAGCATTCTGACTTTATGAGATACTTCAGTAGCAATTATATGGTTTCAATCATTTCTCTTTCCCAACACTAATAGATCAGTTTAATTCTAAAATTATTTATGTTTTCATATATCTTCATGAGAAAGTTAAAATCACCATAAGATATTAAGTAAGCTTCACTTATTAATGGTTGGTCTCATTCAACTGATAAAGTAAGCCCAAGGGTCATGTAAATATAGAGGAGACCAAAAATTTGTCTAATCCAAAGACTGAAGGAAGGGAAATTTTTACCATAGCAGATTTGTCATTTTATAAGCTCAACATCTGGTACAGCTGTGAAATTTCAGGTATTATCTCATTCTCTAGCTTCCGCAAAAGAAACAGAAATAAAGCACTCAATGAATATGAGAGTAAATGTATCAGTTATTACAATAAGTACCAGTGGTTTAAATCCTTTTATTAAAAGATAAATTGAATTAAAGAATAATCCAACTATGTGCAGCTTACAAAAATAATATCTAAAAGTTCACTAACAAATGTTAAAACTCAATGTATTAGAAAAGATATTTCAGGCATATGCAAACAAACAGAAAGCAGAGGTAGAGAATTAATATCACCCAAAGTATAATTTAAAGCACAATACAGTGAGGATTGTGGGTAGTTTATGTTGAGGATAATGGGTAGTTTATGTTGATAAAATGTATTATTGCAAATTATGCTATAATAGTTTGATTCATTATATTATATATATATATATATATATATATATATATATATAATCAAATGATATAAAGAAAATTGTTAAAAAATAAACTAAGAAATTTTAAATACAATTATATGGGAGATAAAACAAAACACTTTCATTCTTTCATACATCATGAAGACAAAAATCTATATATGGGATTTTTTATTAAAATTTATTAGGCTGAATACATGAATATTTGGAAACATTAGTTTCCATAACAAGGAAAATTTTTTTTTCCAATATCCATAGAAATTTAGCAAAATTCAACAACCCCCAGGGAATATTCATTGGAGTGAGGTCTCCCAGAGGTCCTCATCTCAGCACCGAGACACAGCTCTACCCAAGAGCCTACAAACTCCAGTTTTGGAAGCCTCAGGCCAAACAGCCAGTAAGACAGGAACACAATCCCACCCATCCAAAAAAAAAAAAAAAAAAAAAAAATAGAGAGAGCAAAAATAATGTCACAGATGAAGGAGCTAGGTAAAAACCTATAAGACCAAATAAATGAAGAGGAAATAAGCAATCTACCTGAAATAGAATTCAGAGTAATGATAGTAAAGATGATCCAAAATCTTGGAAACAGAACGGAGAAAATACAGGAAATATTTAACAAGGATCTAGAACTAAAGAACAGACAAACAGTGATGAACAACACAATTACTGAAATTAAAAATACTCTGGAAGGAATCAATAACAGAATAACTGAGGCAGAAGAACGGATAAGTGAGCTGGAAGATAAAATGGTGGAAATAATACCCAGGGAGCAGAATAAAGCAAAAAGAATGAAAAGAATTGAGGACAGTCTCAGAGACCTCTGGGACAACATTAAATGCACCAACATTCGAATTATAGGGGCCCCAGAAGAAGAAGAGAAAAAGAGAGGGTATGAGAAAGTATTTCAAGAGTTTATAGTAGAAAATTTCCCTAACATGGGAAAGGAAATAGTCACCCAAGTCCAGGAAGCGCAGAGAGTCCCATACAGGATAAACCCTAGGAAACATACAGCAAGACACATATTAATCAAACTAACAAAAATTAAATTCAAAGAAAAACTATTAAAAGCAGCAAGGGAAAACAAAAAATAACTTACAAAGGAATCCTCATAAGGTTATCAGCTGATTTTTCAGCAGAAACTCTGCAGGCCAGAAGGGAGTGGCAGGATACACTTAAAATGATGAAAGAGAAAAACCTACAACCAAGATTACTCTGCCCAGCAAGGATCTCATTCAGACTCGATGGAGAAATCAAAAGCTTTTCAGACAAGCAAAAGTGAAGAGGATTTAGCACCATCAAACCAGCTTTACAACAAATGCTAAAGAAACTTCTCCAGGTGGGAAACACAAGAGAAGAAAAAGACCCATAAAAACAAACCCAAAACAATTAAGAAAATTGTAATAGGAACATACATATCGATAATAACCTTGAATGTAAATGGATTAAATGCTCCAACCAAAAGGCACAGACTGGCTGAATGGATACAAAAACAAGACCCATATATAAGAGACCCACTTCAGACCTAGGGACACATACAGACTGAAAGTGAAGTCATGGAAAAAGATATTTCATGCAAATGGAAATCAAAAGAAAGTTGGAGTAGCAATACTTGTATCAGATAAAATAGACTTTAAAATAAAGACTATTACAAGAGATAAGGAAGGGTCCTATATAATGATTAAGGAATCAATCCAAGAAGATATAACAATTATAAATGTTTATGCACCCAACATAGAAGGACCTCAATACATAAGGCAAATGCTAACAACCATGAAAGAGGAAAACAACAGTAACACAAAAGTAGTAGGGGACTTTAACACCCCACTTACACCAATGGACAGATCATCCAAACAGAAAATAAATAAGGAAACACAAGCTTTAAATGACACAATAGACCAGACAGACTTAGTTGATATTTATAGAGTATTCCTTCTGAAAGTGGCAGAATACACTTTCTTCTCAAGTGCACATAGAACACTCTCCAGGATAGCTCACATCTTGGGTCACAGATCAAACATTGGTAAATTTAAGAAAATTGAAATCTCATCAAGCATGTTTTCTGACCACAACGTTATGAGACTGGACATCAATTATAAGAAAAAAACTGTAAAAAATACAAATACACGGAGGCTAAACAGTGTGCTACTAAATAACCAAGAGATCACTGAAGAAATCAAAGAAGAAATAAAAAAATACATAGAAACAAATGACAATGAAAACACAATGACCCAAAACCTATGGGACACAGCAAAAGCAGTTCTAAGAGGGAAGATTACAGCAATTCACTCTCACCTCAAGAAATAAGAAAACTCTCAAATAAACAATCTAACCCTACACTTAAAACAACTAGAGAAAGAAGAACAAAGAAAACCCAAAGTCAGTAGAAGGAGAGAAATCATAAAGATCAGAGAAGAAATAAATGAAATAGAAATGAAGAAAACAATAGCAAAGATCAATAAAACTAAAAGTTGGTTCTTTGAGAAGATAAACAAAATTGATAAACTCTTAGCCACACTCATCAAGAAAAAAAGGGAAAGGATGCAAATCAATAAAATTAGAAAGGAAAAGGAGAAATCTCAACTGACACTGCAGAAATACAAAGGAGTATAAGAGACTACTACAAACAACCATATGCCAGTAAAATGGACAACCACTAAGAAATGGACAAATTCTTGTAAAGGTACAATTTTCCAAGACTGAACAAGGAAGAATTAGAAAATATAAACAGACCTGTCACAAGTAATGAAATTGAAACTGTAATTAAAAATCTTCCAACAAACAAAAGTCCAGGATGAGATGGTTTCACAGGTGAGTTCTATCAAACATTTAGAGAAGAGCTAACACTGATATTTCTCAAACTCTTCCAAAAAACTGCAGAGGGAGGAACATTCCCAAATTCATTCTATGAAGCCATCATCACCCCTGATACCAAAACTAGAAAAAGATATCACAAAAAAAGAAAATTAAAGAGCAATATCACTGATGAACATAGATGCAAAAATCCTGAACAAAATATTAGCAAACAGAATCCAACAACATATTAAAAGGATCATACACCATGATCAAGTGGGATTTATCCCAGGGATGCAAGGATTCTTCAATATATGCAAATTAATCAATGTGATACACCATATTAACAAATTAAGGAATAAAAACCATATGATAATTTCAATAGATGTAGAAAAAGCTTTTGACACAATTCAGTCCCCATTTATGATAAAAACTCTCCAGAAAATAGGCATAGATGGAACTTACCTCAACATAATGAAGGCCATATATGGCAAACCCACAGCAAACATCATTCTCAATAGTGAAAAACTGAAAGCATTTCCACTAAAATCAGGAGGAAGACAAGGATGTCCACTCTTGCCACTCTTATTCAACATAGTTTTGGAAGTCCTAGCCATGGCAATCAGAGAAGAAAAAGAAATTAAAGGAGTAAAAATTGGAAAAGAAGAAGCAAAACTGTCACTGTTTGCAGATGACATGATACTACACATAGAAAATTCTAAAGATGCCACCAGAAAACTACTAGAACTGATCAATGAACTTGGTAAGGTTGCAGGATACAAAATTAATGCACAGAAATCTCTGGCATTCCTACACACTAACAATGAAAAATCAGAAAGAGAAATTAAGGAAACCATCCCGTTTACCATTGCAACAAAAAGAATAAAATACCTAGGAATAAACCTACCTAAGGAGGCAAAAGACTTGTACTCAGAAAACTATAAAATACTGATGGAAGAAATCAATGATGACATAAACAGATGGAGAAATATACCATGTTTTTGGATTGTAAGAATCAACATTGTGAAAATGACTATACTACCCAAAGCAATCTACAGATTCAATGCAATCCCTATCAAACTACCAATGGCATTCTTCACAGATTTAGAACAAAAAAATTTACAATTCATATGGAAACACAAAAGACCCCGAATAGCCAAAGCAATCTGAAGAAAGAAAAATGGAGCTGGAGGAATCAGGCTCCCTGACTTCAAATTGTACTACAAAGCCACAGTAAACAAGACAGTATAGTACTGGCACAAAAACAGAAATATAGATCAATGGTACAGGATAGAAAACCCAGAGATAAACCCATGCACATATAGTCACCTAATTTATGACAAAGGAGGCAAGAACATACAATGGAGAAAAGACAGCCTCTTCAGTAAGTGGTGCTGGGAAAACTGGACAGCTACATGTAAAAGAATGAAATCAGAACACTACCTAAGACCGTACCCAAAAATAAACTCCAAATGGATTAAAGACTGAAATGGGAGACCAGACACTATAAAACACTTAGAGGAAAACATAGGAAAACCACTCTTTGACATAAACCACTGCAAGATCTTTTTTGACCCACCTCCTAGAGTAACGAAAATAAAAACAAAATTAAAGAAATGGGACCTAATGAAACTTAAAAGCTTTTGTACAGCAAAGGAAACCATAAACAAAAGACAAAAAGAAAACCCTCAGAATAGGAGAAAATATTTGTCAATGAAACAATGGACAAAGGATTAATCTGCAAAATATACAAACAGCTCATGGAGGTCAATATCAAAAAAACAAACAACCCAGTTAAAAAATGGGTAGAAGACCTAAATAGACATTTCACCAAAGAAGACATACAGATGGCCAAGAGGCACATGAAAAGTTGCTCAACATCACTAATTATTAGAGAAATGCAAATCAAAACTACAATGAGGTATCACTGCACACTGGTCAGATGGCCATTATCAAAAAGTCTAGAAATAATAAATGATGGAAAGGGTGTGGTGAAAAGGGAACCCTCCTGCACTGTTGCTGGGAATGTAAATTGATACAGCCACTATGGAGAACAGTATGGAGGTTCCCTAAAAAACTAAAAATAGAACTACCATATGACTCAGCAATCCAGCTACTGGGCATATACCCTGAGAAAACCATAATTCACAATGTTCATTGCAGCACTATTTACAATAGCCAGGTCTTGGAAGCAATCTAAATGCCCATCAACAGACGAATGGATAAAGATGTGGTACATATATACAATGGAATATTACTCAGCCATAAAAAGGAACGAAATTGGGTCATTTGTAGAGACGTAGATGGACCTAGAGAATGTCATACGGAGTGAAATAAGTCAGAAAAAGAGAAACAAATATCGTATATTAACGCATATATGTGGAATCTAGAAAAATGGTACAGATGAACAGGTTTGCAAAGGAGAAAGAGAGACACAGATGTACAACGGAATATTATTCAGCCATAAAAGGAAACAGAATTGAGTTATTTGTAGTGAGGTGGTGGAACCTAGAGTCTGTCACACAGAGTGAAGTAAGTCAGAAAGAAAAAAAACAAATACTGTATGCTAATGCTTACATATGGAATCTAAAAAAAAAAAAAAAGAAAGAAAATAGTACTGATGAACCTAGTGGCAGGGCAGGAATAAAGACGTAAACATAGAGAATAGACTTGAGGACACGGGCGGGGGTAGGGGGAAGCTGGGGTGAATTGAGAGTAGCATCGACATATATACACTATCAAATGTAAAATAGATAGCTAGTGGGAAGCAGCAGCATAGCACAGGGAGATCAGCTCGGTGCTTTGCGATGACCTAGAGGGGTGGGAGAGGGAGGGTGGGAGGGAGGCTCAAGAGGGAGGTTAATATGGGGATATATGTATACATATGACTGATTCACTTCGCTATACAGCAGAAACTAACATAGCATTGTGAAACAATTATACTCTAATAAAGATATATTTAAAAATTTTATTAGGCTGAATATATGAATATTTAACATTAGTTTCCATAAAAAGGAAAAACATTTTTTCCAATATCCGTAGAAATTTACTAAAATTTAACATATTCTTAACCGTAATGAAATCCTCAATAAATTCTAATGAGTAGAAGTTAAACAGCTCATATTCTCTAACCAGAGTACAATAGATTCTAGAAATTGCAAGAATAGGCTTAAATAAAAACCACTTGGAAAGTGTGGGAGAAGAAAAACCCTTCCTCAATTAATCAAATGATTTAAAAACTAACATTAACTCTTTAGAAAATAATGGACTTAGTGCATATCAAACCTCATGGGATATGGTCAAAACTACTACACTAGGCACAAAAGCATAGCATTAGTATTCAAAAATCAAGAATTAAAGGAAAATATTCAACTTGAGAAGTTATTTAAAGGTTAGCAAAATCAGCATAAAGCTAGCTCAAGAAAAGAAATTTTAAAAAAGAGTTCTGAAAAAACAAATCCAAGAAACAATAAAATTTTTAGATTGTGTGCAGGCTTAATCAAGAAGAGTCAAACAGGGAATTCCCTGCAGGTCCAGTGGTTAGGGCTCTGTGCTTCCATTGCAGGGGGCACGGGTTCCATTCCTGGCTGGGGAACAAAGATCCCATATGCTGCACTGTGTAGCCAAAAAAAAAAAAAAAAAAAAAAAAGAAATAAAAAAAAGATGAGTCAAACAAAAATATAAAATCATGATTAGGATTAATATAACAAGTTAGCTCCACATAGATTTTTGAAAGAGAGAGCGCTATGTACAATTTTTTTCTGGATATATTTAAAAATCTTACTTAAAATGACAGTTAGGGTAGGTGATATGAATGGTTATTATTGACTGAGGAATAATTAAACAGAATGGACACATATCCAGTGTCAAGATAAAAAAACATTTTCAAAGTATTTCTATCACATAAGGCTCCTGATCCAGAATGCGTTATGGGTGAGGTCCTTCAAGTTTATTGCACAGCATTGCAATCGTTCTGTCTCCTGAAATGTTAATTTTTTGAGATATGACACTTGAGCTGTTCATCCTGCGTGCCTGATGCTAGCCTTGGCGTAGAATAGCCTTTCACTCAGTAAATGCTTGTTGAATGAATGAATCAATCCAGGGAGACCTACCATGATAAATATTACTTCAAATAGGTTGTAGGACAGCTGTGGCCAGTCTTTGCACCAGTGGTATTGTACTTTCTTATATCTTCCTTCTTTGTTCACGCTATTCCTTCTGCCTGTACAACCTCCCTTTGGCAGGGTAAGTTCTACTTTTCCTTCATGACCGAGTTTAGGCATCACTTCCTTCAGAAAGCCCCCTTTCCCACACCTCCTCCACACCAGCCTGGCCAGGCATTCTCTTTCTACATTCTTGTAACTACCTTTGTATTTGCTATATCACACAGATACTATTTCTGCATCTACCTGTTTCCCCAATAAGATGAGATATTTCTGGAGGACCGTGACTGTGTCATATCAATCTTCAAATTCCCAGCATCAAAGATGAAATTTGGAAAGACTCAAAACTGTTGAATTCCACTAAACTGATGAGCCCATGTGTTATGGTAACCACATCCATTCTACTATGTTTTGCAAAATTCTGCATACCCAAACAAGCTGCATTTATTACGGAATAGTCATCATGCTCTTCATTTTTATTAACTGAAATACACATAACAAGGGATCAAAATTTTTGATCGACATAAGGGGATCAGGAATTCCAATGGACTTGATATGGTTCCTGCCCATGCAAACTTGTAGCAGGTGAATGTACACATTTTACAGTATTTTTTGAAATACTGACCCTAATATTTGAAATTTCTGATTGATCCATGATCCCCCACTTATTAGTAGTTTAACTATCAGTAGATTACTTACCTTCCAGACAGGGATGTTACCTGAAGGGGTCTAGCCAGAAGAACAAATTGTGTGGGACTTCCAAGGCATGGTGATGAAGATCTCTTAGGGCATCAAGCCTGAGTCTATGGCCTGGCTGCAAATGTTTAGATGCTGAGGTGTGCTTTCAGCCTGTCTCTACACTCCAAGAGAGACCTAGCCAAGATCTTCTAGCCAAAGGATCTAGCCTGGATCCTTTGCTAAGTAGAAGATCTCCTTTTCTTTCTCCTCCATCAAAGCTCCCGATTCACCGAGCTGCGTGCATCCCATTGTTTTAGAAAGGACAAGTCAAAACACAGGTTTAGACTCTGGAAGATGCTGCATGCATGCCAGGAAGTGAGTTCCTGGCATCTGAAACAAAACTCCAAGTCCCAGCCTCTCTGATTCTTTTCTTATGCCCTTTTTCTCCTCAGTCCCAAAGATCTATTAGGTAACTGGCCTTCTAGAAGAAATACAATAAATTCATTAAGGCATTTCTGTGGGACCGTCACTTTATTAGGCAATTATCATGTGTTATTTTATTTATTTCTTGCAGTTAAATAGGAATCATAATTTCCATTTTAGATGTGAGAAAACTGTTTCATCTTGCTTAAATAATATGCCAGAGATTGTTTGGGTAGGAGCGGAATTGGAATGCTAAGGTGGGTGGACATTTTTCTCATTTCACTGATACTTGAGATTCATGAAAATATCTGGATAGGGAATACAAGGACTGGAACTTCTGTTTAGAAAAATGATTCTGTAGAATCAGAGGGCAGACTGATGGAAGCAAATGTCATGGTTCAGGTGAGAGATCACGACCAACTGAATTAAGATACGTGCAGTAGAACCACAGATAAGAGATGCCTGAGGAGGAGGACAAAGATCCAGACACCACTTTCTTGGAATAGGTAGTTGATTCTTTGGTCTTGGTCAACAGATGCATTATAATAGTGCTGACCTTGGAACCACAGAAACCTGGGCACAAACCCTGCCCCCTGCAACTTCCTTGCTGTGTGACTTTAGGCAAGTTACTAAATTTCCCTATTCTCAGTTTCCTCATCTGTAAAAATTAGAGGAATAATCATTTTTGCTTCATATTAATCTTATGAAGATTAAGTGAGATAATAGATGTAAAATTTTTACATAATAAATCCTTAGTACATTTTTTCTGTTGTAATGACTTTATTAGTAGCAGTGGAAAACAAGAGGAGTTAAGTTGATGACAACCACAGGAAGGAACTTGAGAGAATGCCTGATGTTTTCTTCTCTGAGGCAAGGATGATGGGAGATGCAGAGAGGTGCAGTAGAGAAGACATGCATTGAATGTTCCATCAAGTGAGGCAAACAGTATGTATCCTAGGGACTCCTTCCTGACCGCTGGCTGGGATCCTCCAGACCTCTGCATCTTGCTTTTCTCTTCTTTTTCCCTTTGGGAAACTGATACTCAAGGTTTCAGAAAGTTTCTCCTTGTGCACCCCAAGGCTGTTTCTCTCTGCCCCCCCCCACCCCCATCTAGATTCGTCCTTCAGTTCCCATGGCATCGCACAGCCCCATCCACCTGTTTTTCTATGTCCAACACTTCTCTGACATTCAACCTCAAAATGTTTCATAAACATCAACAACGTTCCAGGCAGGAAGAAGGCACGAATGCTCCTACCCCCGCGGAGCTCACCCTTTCTATGAAAGGAGACATCACACTCTCCTCCCTAGACGCAGTGTTGCTTGGTAGCTGTTTAAACAGCTGCCAGCGCCACTGATTCCAGAAGTGGGTGATCTTAGGAGGAGGGAAGGGAAATGAAATGCAAAAACTTCCATTTTTAGACTTATTAAGATTTTGTTACTGCATACCATATACCAGGTGCCTGGCTAGGAAGCAGAGATACTGAGATGAGATGAAGTAATCACGTGTCCTCCTCTCGGGACTCGGGACACTTACATTCTACTGGGAGAAATCGATGCAAAATTGGTGAATAGATTAGTAAAGTAACTGCCAATTGTGAAGCACATAAAAGGTTAAGAGAGAGAATAAAAAGGATCAGGGCTGCAATCTGCTCTCCTTACACTGGGTGGTGGTTGTATGAGCTTGGCCAAACGCAAATAGTTACTTTTCAGATCTTCAGACCAGAGAATAGTTGAGAAATATTAGATTGAGGACCATTTCTTTTTAAATGAAAATTTCACTTTGGAATAATTTTAGATTTACAGCAAAGTAGCAAAGACAAAGGACAGAGAGTTCTAGCATGGCCTTCCCTAATGTTACATCTTATATAGCCAGGGTACCTCTGTCCAAACTACGAAGTTAACGTTGGTACATTACTAATAACAACTCCCCACTTTATTTGTATTTCACCAGCTTTTTCACTATTGTCCATCTTTCTGTTCCAAGATCCAATTAGGGAAACCACATTGCATTTAGTCTAGCATCTTTGGGATCCTTAAGTATTTATGCCTCCATGAATTTATTTAGCACACAGATATAAAAGCAGACACGGAGAGTAAAGCATCACTTGCATAGATAGTCTGCGTACACATATGCACATAGAAATCCTTAGGAAACTGGACAGCCATTACTGTGCAGCCACCAATGTCAGCCAAGCCTTTTGTATTTTTCAATTCATCTCCCGTGGGCATGGGAGACAGATCCTGCTTTCCCACGGAAGCCTCTCTCCAAATTAAATTCTTTAAGCAAAACTGGCCCTTGGAATGCAGCATTTATAAATTACCTATGAGGGCCTGTAAACATCAGATTGCTTTTTTTAAATTTAATTGCCCTTTTAAATTTTTCATCCGGAGACAGGGCTAGTGGGGGAGACATGCAGGAGGTGTACAGGCTGATTCCAGGACTGTTTTCTGTCCGTCAAATGGACAGCCCGCCCAGAAAGATTAACCCAGATTCCCCCAAAGAAATCTGTGTCAAATTGATGCTGAGTTGGGCTGGCATCTAAGGAGAATCTTGACATGACAAGATTAACCCTCTCAGTGCCCCAGGGCTCTGGGAGAAAAGACTTTCAATGGCTTACCTGTGTAGAGCTCAGAGCTGAAGGTAAAATAGCGCTGAGTTCTCTGCGTCAGACGTGTGGCAAGGGAGGAGGTTGGGATGAGTGATGAGGAGGTGTTATTACTCACGGGGGATTTCCCACCTGATTGCACTGGATTTGTCACTGACATTTTATCACACTGCATGCTTGCTGTGCATTTGCCACAGAGGAAAGCTGTCGCCAACTGGCTACAGACGGTGCGGTCCACAGCCAGCTCTGACACCCACCTGCCGCCAGATGAGGAATCCAGTGTTCCGTATCCTCTGGTCCATGACAAGACTTTTATTGAATGCTAATGAACCTCTTTCCCTCCTGGACTTCTGAATCTTGATTCATGCCCCTGGGAGCGTTTTCACTCCAGTGGGTGACCTCCTCTCCTAATTCTTGCAGAACCTCTCAAAACTTCCTCTATACACACTACTATATATAGAATAGATAACTAATAAGGACCTTCTGTTATAGCACAGGGAACTCTACTCTATATTCTGTAATGGCCTATATGGGAAAAGAATCTTTAAAAGAGTGGATATATGTACATGTATAACCGATTCACTTTGCTGTACACCCGAAACTAACACAACGTTGTAAATCAGCTATACTCCAATAAAAATTTTTTACAAAGAGCTTCCTCTGATTCTGAATTGTTAACCAATTCCCTCTTCTCTACAGTGCATGGATTGTGCTTATCTTTTTAGGGTTTCTCTACAAGCAAAATGAATGATACCAACTGCTTGCTATTAAACAGAGGCTTAGGAAGATTTGAGACAGAGAGACACACAGAGAAGATGGTCCAGGGGCTAGGAACTCGCTATTTTTTGACTGTCAAACACAAGGTCTCACATCACTCCTTTTTACATTGAGGCAGGTATGAGAGGTCCAGGATGTGGCCCCCAGAACTCAGCCAGGAAAAGCAGCTCTAAGACTCAGTTCTGATAGTGTAGTGACAAATGCAGTCCTGACTGAGGCCACTCCACTGAGCTTTGTTTGTTTATGGTTTGTGCAGAACTGGAGTGGCCCCTAGTCACTTACTCATTTGTCACTTTACATAAGGGATACAATCCTCCTTCCAGTTTCTGCCAAGCAGGAAGTGGATGGCGAAGTCAGTTTTGAGCTGAACATCAGACTTTAAGAAAAATCTGGCATCCTTAGTTGCCATTGCAATTGTGACTGGCAATTCAGGGGTTTACTGTGACATAACTATTAAGGTATCACCCATGAAAAGAAGCATCCAGGATTGCCCTGGGTTACAAACTGGGCACCCATGGACCATATCTAGATGCTGGATGTGTTTTATTTGGCCACACAGAGTTAACATGACTGGCTTTGGATGGGACACATACTCTCCAATACGCCACAGTCCCCACCTCTCCCTATTGCCTTGTGTCCAATATGCTTCATAGATTTGTCTTATGTGTAGTGGGTTGAATAGTGGGTCCCCAAAAGATATGTCCGAGTCCTAACCCCTGGAACCTGTGTATGTCACCTCATTCAGAAAATGGGTCTTTGCAGATATAACTAAGTTAAGGATCTCAGGATGAGCTCATCCTGGATTTAGGGTACACCCCAAATCCAATGGCAGGTGTCTTTCCTTCTAGGAGAAAGGCAGAGGGAGATTTGAGACACAGAAGCTCATGGAGAAGACCAAGTGGAGATGAAAACAGAGGTTGGCATGATGCTGCCACAAGCCAAGAAAGGCCTGAGGCCACCAGAAACTAGGAGAGGCAGGAAAGAATTCTCCCCTAGAGCCTTTGGAGAGAACACGGATCATCCACACCTGATTTTGGATTCCTGGCTACCAGAATTGTTAGGAGATAAATTGTTTTTGTTTAAGCCAACAGGTTTGTGTTAATTTGCTATGGTAGCCATAGGAAACTAATACACCCCTCTAGTCATAACATAGCCCTATGTTTTTGTTTGTTTCTTAGTGTGTGTGTGTGTGTGTGTGTGTGTGTGTGTGTGTGTGATGATTTGTGTGAGTACGTGTTTAACAGCCTTTGAGATTCACTCAGGTCCTGGGCATTATTCTCCCGTGTTTATATCCTTCTTCTCAGGCTGTGCCTTTTCTCAATCCTTGTGGTGTCTGCAGTTTTTGACCATCTAGCACCCTCTTTCCGTTGCTCCAGTGACTGAAGCCACCACTCTGATAAGAGGGACAAATGGCCCAGGCTGGGTTAGTCCTGGCTCTCCCCATCCCCATAGCCATAGCAGTCAGTTCAAAGAGAGCATGCGATTCATCATCAAAGTCATTCCTTGGACATCTCTGACTTGAATTGACAGAAAACTTTTCCTCTCTAGCCACAGAACTGCTGGTTTGTGAACGCTGAGATGCTCACTGACATTTTGCTGGAGTCTGTCTGTGCAGGGGAAGAGGCAAGAGGCTGATATGCAGAAATGAGGGATAGGAAGAGGTACTATTTTGTTGCTGTTGCTGTGTTAGTTCAAATCGGGTTTCTCCAGTCACCTGTAACTGAAAACTCCTTGAATAACAGACCCCTATTAATCTTCCCCATCCCTAAATACGTAAACATATTGGAGTTTCCTATTTGGTCTGTTTTTTCTCAATTGGAGAAATGGAGGGGGTATCACTTCCTACGGGATTTTGCTCTGGATCTCAACTCTGGGCTTCAGACACACACATCTCTGGCTACTGGATGCCCCAGTCTAACCAAACATGAGCAACACTGAACTTGCCCTCCTTCCTGCACATTTCCTGTGGTTGTTGGTAAATGGCACCATCATCTACCTCCCTGCTCAAGCCAGAGTTATTTTCATCTTTTCTTTCACCACCTCTTCACTCACATCCAGTCACCTACACTTTTACCTAATACATTTCAAATTATCTTTCAAGACTCAACTCAAAGTCATCTGCTCCAAGAGCTCTTCACAGGACACCTACTTCAAGCTTCCATTCTGGTGTAAGTGTCCCTCTACTACACTTCCCTAGAATGCCCATACTTCTACCTTAAATTTATGTAATTAATTTTTCTGAGGGGGGAATCCCTGCTGTTTAACATCTAGAAAACACCAGTGGAAGTCTCCATTTATGAGAATTCATGGAGGTGTTATGTGCTCATGGCTCTTGCTTTGAGTAATTAATTAACCACAAAGATTTTTTAATGCCTACTAGATGTCTCATTCTCTGCTAGCAGTGGTGGGCAAAATCAGACACGCTTTTGTCCTCTTGTGGCTTGTTCTCTTTAGCCAGTGTGGTAGACCACGCAGAGATACACCATCCAGATTCCTCCAAGGAAGGAGAGGAGTGTGGTCAGCAGAGAACCACCAGCTCAGCTTCTGCCTCCGCTGCTTCCCCAAGATCATGCCCTTCCTGGGGCAGCTTGCCTCCGGCATTATTTGTCCTGGAGCTCCCTGCAGGGTTGGCTGAGGCTTTATGGAGCCTGCATCATGATTTGACTTCTTTCTCTGCCCAATCCTGCTTCCTCCTCCTCCTCCCTTTCATACGTGTTGGTCCCTAGTTCCTAATAAACATCGTGTACCCCAAACTCCATCCTAGCATCTGCTTCCAGAGAATCCAACCTGAACGATGGGTCAGAGAGCAACCAAAGCAAGGGTCATACAAAGAAATGTGAAATGATTATTGTGGTAAGTGTTCCAAAGGAAAACTCACTGGATTCTTGTTCCTAGTTCTACACTTGGAGATTATCCCTCAATCTCTCACCTGGATGGTAGCTTAAACGTGGGACTCACTCCTTTTCACTCTTTACATACACCCTGATACCTAAACTCACAGACAGAGCCACACACATTCACCAAACTCACTCCAACGAGGTCCTGCACAGGTAGAAGATTTTCCAGAAACTTTGGCAAAAAGAAAAACTTGTCCAATGAGAAAATGCCCTTAAATGGTTTAAAATGAGAAATTAGGTACACCAGTTCTTTAAAAAAATCCGTCCACAATTTCTTCCAAATGGGGCTCAGCCTCCTGCTATATCAAAGTTACTCTTCGATTCTGTGGGGTCAATGCTGTGCATCATTATGTCAAGCAGAATCACTTTCTTTTTAATTTTTTAAATTGTTTTATTGAAGTATAGTTGATTTACAATGTTCTGTTAATTAGTGCTGTACAGCAAAGTGATTCAGTTATACATATATAAACATTCTTTTTTATGTTCTTTTCTATTATGGTTTATCATAAGATATTGAATCTAGTTCTCTGTGCTCTACAGTAGGGCCCTGTTGTTTATCCATTCTATATATAAAAGCCTACATCTGCTAATCCCAGCCTTCCTCTCCATCCCTCCTCTAATCTCCTCCCCCTTGGCAATTGCCAGTTTGTTCTCTATGTCCATGACAAAATCACTTTCTTGCCTCCATTTATCCTCTTCTGCCCTTTAAAACTGAATCCTTTCATTGGGTTACACAGCTGTATTCATTTGAAAAAAAGCTCATTGAAGTAAACACCTAAGATCTGTACATGTTACTGTATATAAATTATAAGAATCTGTTTAAAACGAAACTGTGGCGCTTTTAGGCCCAAGGGGTTAAGAAGCAACAGTGGTGTCCACTGTTAACCACCCCTCCCTTCACTGTGCAGTGGTCCAACAGGGTTTCTGAGGTTACTCTTTGTTAGTTAGCATCTGATTACACTCTTGGGGAAGGTAAAACTCTCCTTCCTCCATTGGTTCTGATGCCTTGTGTGGTACAGTGGGTTTTTGCTGTTGGTGGTGGTTTTTTTTTTTTTTTTTTTTTTAGTAATATCTTTTTCCTACAGAGCATCTTTTGCTAGACTGTGAGCTTCTTGAGGGTAGGAGCTATGCTCAGTGTCTCTATATCACTATATCTTGCATCAAGCCTGAGTCAGAGAAGGGTCTCAGTAGATACCAAGGACAAAAATAGATCAGTTAATAAGTGGATGAGAGATTGAGTCCTAAAAAATTGTGGAGGCCCCAGGGCCATGAATGGAGACTTAGCTAGAGATCCTTCTAGCTGGAGCCTGGGTCTTGGATAGTATTAGGATCCAGATGGCATGGGTCAAGGCATGAGATGGCCTGAGAAACTCTCAGAGTTTGACCCATATCACCAGTCTTATGATGGTGCCCTTTGGTGTCATTTGCTGCCTACAACCCAAAGATTCATCCTCATCTTTGGAGCTCTTTTCACCAACCTCATAATTTCTATGCAGATTAACCTTCCCAAAACATTCAGACAATTGCTCATTCATTTTGTAATAAACATTTATGAAGCTTAAATACACTAAGAAGTTTCCTGATGTTGTGTCTTTGCTCACATTGTGTTCTTTATGCACAATCTCTTATCTCTCAAGGGTAGGAACCCATTCTTTTTTCTTTTTTGTTTCCTTCTTGTCTCTCCCTGTAATGCCCCAACTCACTGGGCAGCCATTCTCTAAGTATTTGTTAAATCATGAAGCTTAGTGCATTTGTTGTGTACTTATCATGGTCCTAGTTCTGGACCTAGTTCTCACTTACAGATGCTCCTGTCATTTTACTCTGGAAAGTTTCAAACACTTAGCATTTTGCTTAAGTTGAGCCTACCTTAGAATACATTTATGTTCCTTCCATGTAAGCAGAAGCAGCCTCCCTTCCCTTGTATATTTCAGAGACTGGCATGAGGTTCGAATTTATCAATCACCTCGGGTCTAATCACTGGCTTTGTTTTAGAGCTACTTCCTATGGACTTTATACCTTTGCTTGAATAGGTACTTTTGAGCCCTAATTAGGATATGTTAAAGAGAGAAATGACACAGGATTGGATGAGGATGAACAGAGCAGGAGAAATATGAGAGATCTTCTTGTGGTCACTGCCACTTACCTGGCATGCTTACTTCAATGATGGAAATCATTCCTGTACATTCTATTTCACTATGTGATATGAATCTCACTGACTCTCTGGAACCTTATGTTATGTCTGATACTAGGAGAAGAATTTGCGTAAGCTGAGCTTTGTGTAACCTGCAGAATTGAGCTTGGTTCTAGGTGGATTGAGGTTGTTATAGGGCTTCATCAATCTGAGCCATGGTTCTGGGAAGTTTTGACTTGTTTTGTACATGATATTGACTAGATGCACTTTGACTAGCATTCACAAAAGTGTCAATAAGCTGAATAAGTACAAGTAGGCATCCTCTTATGACTTAGGAGCAAGCGGAAAATCTAAATGTTTCCTGCCTTTCTCAATCTTCCTTCTTACGCCTTTATGACTTTTGTTCATATCTGCTTGTATTAAATGATATAATCAAGACCAAAAGAGCTGGATTCATAGAACAGGGTCTGCGAGTCTCTTTTCCTGTGTCTGGGACTGACAGCAGAGATTCATTCCTTATCTTGGGGACAGCAACAATTTGTCACTTTACAATATTTCAGGAAGCCTTTGAACCAACAAGCAATAACTAGCTAGCCCTGGGTCCAGGGGATTAAAGTGATTGGAAATAACCTTTCAAATGCAGGGGAATGTCAGTGAGTTACTCTCATAACTATTTCAACCCAGGTTCATTCAATTTGTCAATGAATCTAGCTGAGAAAACCAGATTCTCTACTTTAGTGTTTTTCAGTGTGGTCTGTGGACTAGCTACATTGAAATAATCTAGGAGAACAAGTAGATTCCAGGGAACCACCCCCTACCGTGTGAGTCAGAATCCTGGGATGAGGTGAGGGAGTAGATGGTAAGCAGTAGAATTCTCCTGGTTAAACAAGATAAAACCAAACAAAAGCAAACAAAACCAAAACAACAACAACAAAAAACCAAGATGTCCAGGTGATCTTTCCATTCACAAGTGTTTGAGAACCAGAGATGAATGAGACACTCTCTTTTTTGTTGTTGTTGTTCAAATGAGGTATCTAAAGGTAATATATGCAGAGTGCTACAGTCTAAGACCATGTTAAGATACCATGGCAAGACAGAAACTGGACCGCTGGGACAACCTGTCAAATCATTGATTGTCTTACTACCGTTGGCTGAATTGACTGAAGTTCCAGCTGATTGTTGATGCGTAGACAAGACTTTATTGGGAGGATGTTGAGAGTAATTGATTTTACATGATTTCCATGTCCCATCACTGAAGATGTTGGGGTGCATTCCATAAGAGATCATCATGACTTGATACAAGAAGAAACAATGAGCTCCTGGCCAGCTCTCTTACACGGAGTAGGGTAACTTATTCCAGCTCTTACCAGACTTTCACATCACCTTAAGTGAGCCAGGTGCTTCACTAAGAGCTGTGAACTGGTGCTAATGTACATTAGGCAATTTTTACCCCCCAGAAACTTTCATTTCAGCTACATGAAGAAAGAAACTGCAACTTATAAGACATATTATATGTTAGTCAAGGAAAAATTCCAGATGAGTAAAACAGACTATTAATTTAGGGGCTCAGAGTATGGTGACATTCCTGTCTTCCTAGAGGACAAGAGGTTGTAAGAAGAAGGACACAGAGGGAAAGGGACTTAAGATATATTGTTTTGAATGTTGTATTAAGATTCTCCAGAAAAACAGAACAGAGAGATGTTTATTTAAAGGAATTGGTTCACATAATTTGGGGGGCTGGCAAGTCCAAAATCTGTAGGGTAGGCAAGCAGGCTGGAGACCCAAGGAAAGGCTGCCATTCTAGCCCAAAGGCGGTCTGCTGGCAGAGTTCCCTCTTCTTTTCAGTCTTTTTCTTAAGGTTTTCAACTGATTGAATGAGGCCCACACACATTATGGAGAAAAATCTGCTTTACTTAAAGTCTGCTAATGTAAATGTTAATCTCATTCAAAAATACCTTCACAAAAACATCTAGAATAGTGTTTGACTAGATACCTGAGTACCATGGCCAGACAAGTTGACACATAAAATTAACCAGCACATGCTGAGGGTCCTGAGACGACACTTTGAGTAGCAAGGCTTTGACATAGAAACTCTGTGCTGCTTCTTGTCTACTTTACCCCACCCCACCACAGCCTCTGGCAGCTTCTTCATCTGGGAAGCTGGTAAGAGAGAATGGAATTGGTGTGTCTCCATAGAGTCTTTTCTTCAGACCTTCCCTGGAAGTTTCTAGAGGGATGTATTCCCTGCTCTAGAAGACTAACTACCTCCCTAGACCATGTGACACTAATCCAAGAACCATTGGCTTAGGCTCTTAACACCCTAATTGCTACTTCTACAAAAAATATGTTCTATGCTCAAGGTCTGGGGAGAAATGTGAGATGTCAACTTCTCACTTCTCTGTGGTACAGATTTTACAGTATTGGGCTAGTATGCTTCATAAGTTATGGTTTGAGGTTATACCTATTTTCTTGTTTCAGTGAAAATAAAGTTTGTTTAAAAAGAAGTTGACCATCACAGATGGCCATCAGGCTGGTGTCTGAGAGGGCTGAGTGCAGCAGAAACACTGAATTCTCAAGATTGTCTGTCCTACAAACTCTATTGCTTGTCACTTTCTTCCCCAAGACTGATCATAGTGCAGAACCTGTAAAAGGTCTTTCAGGATCATAAGTGGTGCTCTTTACTTAATGTCACATATTCATTACCCATTCGACAAACATCATCGCATATTTTCTGTGTACCAAGAACTGTTTCAGATACTGGGGATACAATGGTGAAAAAGACTCATGAGATCTCTGCCCTCATGGAGCCCTAACTTGGTGAGGTCAGTCCTTCAGAAGTCTGCTTACAGTAAGGGCTGACTAAGGAGCCTCATGGGGGAAACTCAAGATGAAGAAAGAGAGAGTCAGGAATAGTGAGCATGATTCAAACCCAAAGTCTAGTTGCCAAAAGAGAAGGGGAAATTCTGAGTAGAACTTACTGTTGATCCTATTTGCCTCTTGGGTCAGCCTCCCATGGAGAGGAATATTTGCTTTAATTGAATTCTAAAGAACTGGTTCAAGACACTCGGTATTAAGGTATGACTAACATTACTTTGAGGCTCATTCCTCAAAGCATAATGACACAGAGGGAAACACATTCTCACCAAATTCTTAAAAACTGTCCTTGAATTCTGTGTATTGAGAACATGGAGTCATTTTGAGACCTTAGGTCTTCTGTGTCTCATCAGTAGCAGGGGTGTTGATCAGTAGGAAATACAAGTGTCCACAGAGGTGGCAGAAGTTCTCAGCAGAATCCCTGGCCTTAGGCAGTGGAGTCTGATGGGAGCTATCTTACTTTAGCCAAATCTGGCTGTTGTAACTGATAAACCATCAAATCTCAGTGATTTAAGAAAATAGATGTTCCTCTCTCACTAAGGCAATGGGTATTCCTCACCTGAGGGAGACCTTCCATGTTGACCAAATGTCGAGACCCAGGCTTCCTCTATCTTGGGTCTTGGAGTCATTGAATTCAGCCAGTGGAGGAGGATAGCTCTCAGAGGATCAAGTGTGAGATGTGGCCAAGACAGAAAGAGGCACACATCACATTTGCCCACATTCTATTGTCTAAACTTCAATTGCATGACCATACTTGACTGCAAGGCATGCTGGGCATGTAGTCTAGTTCTTTGCCTGAAAGAAGAAGAAAATAGATTAAGTGATCAGCTGGCAATTTCTGCCACAGGAGAAAATGTGGCCATAATGAGGCAACTTAACTTCAGGCAGAGGCAGCAACAATAGACAGAACAGGAAAGGTCAAAAAGAGCTGAAACTCTGTCATGGTCACTGGGAATGCCCATGAAACACCACTTGGAGACTCCCAGAAATAGTTGTGGGAGGACTTGAGGGAACCTAATAGTCCATCATGTTGGGGCAAAGCAGTAGCAGCACTTATACTGGACAAAAGCACCCTCATTCTTCCTTATACATTACAAATTAGGTTCTCCAAAAGCAGATGGTGAGACCATTTGGTGTGTGGGATATTTACAGGGAATCAATACATATGGAAGGGAAGGAACAGGAGCAGGATTGGGCAAAGGGGTGGTTTGAACCCTGATGCACCAACAAAGCCTTGGCCAATTCTGGGGGTCTTTTTGGAGCCTATGTGGCCCATTAGAGTTGTCCCACGGTGGGGGTGGGGGAAATTATGCCTCCTGTAATCCTTCTCTGGCTGGGGGCCATCCCAGGAAGAGTGTGCCCTTGTTGGGGGCAGCTCTTGGCAACAGAGGTAAACCTTGAAGGAGGAGACAATTGAAGAAGTTGATAATCTGTTGGCTGCAATCCCAGCATTTGGGGCAGTGAATCTTTCCTTGCAGGGCAATCTGGGAAGCTCTTCCTGTCCCCTAAGTATAATTTTAGTCCACTGCTCTACTGTCTAGAGGAACAGAAAACATTTCTGCCCCGTGTTCCCAAGGACTGACCCTCAGGTATTTATGAACAACCCACTTGCCCACTCCATGTCATCCACAACCATTTCTGAATGCCATTTAGATGTGTTTAGCCTGAACATGTGCAGATATCTTACTTGTTCCTCACTGAAGGGTCTTCTGGCTCCTTCAATGTGTTGCTTGTTCACTGTCCTTCTATGGGCCTTTGATGCTGAGGGTTTGGACAGGTCCAGTTGGGCATGTGGTCAGAAGGCGTCTCCCTCTAAACCCAGTGATGACGCCCCTTTGATGGGACCATGAAGACATTTGTCTGTTAAATTAGGCCGATGCAGAACTCAGGAAGTCTAAGTTCCTCTTTCTCTTACCTCTATTTATCATGAATATGTTGAACTTCTCAGCTGGCAAAGGGTAAAATAGTTGATAGCAGATGAATTAGATATCAATTAATTTCTAAAGCAAACCTAATGGGCATTTAAGAAGAGAACTTAATGTCTCATTTACTCACTATAGCTATCTTGTTAAATGCCAATTAACTATCTAAATATTTCCTACCAGCCTAATGAATTATAAGTAATAAGTGATTACCACTTTTTCCTAAGGTCTTGGCACTCTCGACTTCTAGTGCAATGATATTGGATTTTTTTCTTGTCCTATTTACGATACAGATAAGATACAATCCAACCTTCTTAATGAGCATTGGCTACCATCTCTAGTCAAAAAGAACACAATTTATAGTCAATTCTGAAAATTAAAAAATATTGAAATGCATACAGCTACAGAACATGTGAGTAACAAAGATTTTTACTTGAAATTAAGTGAGCGCTATTAAAATGTTAACTACAAAAAATGCCTAATATTTTTTATCTACCCTGCAAACCATTTCTAAATACCAAAGCAGAATGTGTATTAATAGATTCAAAACGTGAGCTGATGAGGGTGTGGTTGTGATTGGTATGGTGCACAAAAACTTAAAGTCAGACTGGGCAGGACCCTGGACCCCTTACAGATGGGGAAAGTAGAAGACGCCTGGCAGGGAAGGGCTAGCAGTAGTTGCCCAGGTGGTAGGGTCTATAGACTACCCTTCCACTCAAGGTGGATGCTGGTCCTCGGTGGGGTGTTGGGGTGCAAAGATTTACCCCCTGGAAATGGAGGTTTGTGGGGATGGTGGGAAGAGTTGGGGAGCACTGATCTGAGCAGCACAGGCACATCATAAATTATGCCTGCATGTCTTTCAAATCAGGCCCTAATGCAAGTGACACTGGACCCAAGGTCAAGAGTATGGAATTTGGGATCCAACAGATTTGAGCTTGAGACCCAACTTGCCACATACTTATCATGTGAACTTAGGCAACAATCTCTGAGTCTCAGTTTCCTTGTTCATAAAATAGGGATAGTATCTCCCTCACGGGTTTCTCATGATGATGAAAAAAGATAATTTATTGAAATCATGCAAGAGAATGCAAATATGGATGGTGACCAGGTTACTTTATTTCTGTTTCTGAGAATGTCTGGTTTGGGGTTACTCATCTGACACCTTTTCTTTCCCAAGGGAAGTTAGTTCAGTTATAATTGTCCTGAAGCTTGGACAAGTCCCAAACAAAGAGCATGTGTGCCTTTTCTGACAACACGGACACTGTGTACAACCTTCAGATCATGAGCCTGAGAAAAAGCCCACTTGTTGCCCCAGAGAATGCAGGAAACAAGCAGTAAGTGCTGCATGGCAGTCACTACTTCTCCCCCAACCCCCTGTTCAGAAAATACCTTGCTCCAGATACACTGCAAGGCTGGAGAACTCTCTGAACTGGGCACAGGAGGAGCAGCCTCACCCTGATTTGCAAGAACAGCCTGCTCTTTGATGAGGCCATTCATCCCGGCCCTGCACAATTACTGTCGCTCACACAAACTGTGATGAGGCATTCAGATGACAAATGTTAGGCGGCCATTCAAGTCATATTTTTGAAAAATATTTTTATTACAGTAAAATGCTCCTGTTGTAACATTCAAAAAACAAAACAAAACAAAACAAAACAAAAAAAACAGGAAGCAGCAGCCAATAACCAGAGCTGATCCCTGAGATAAACTAGTCCTCCCTTCTTTTACCTTGAAGCTCACCTCAGCAAAACATCAAAAATATCAAACAGAAGGCAAAACGAGACAAAGCTATAGCTAACCCTAAATGCATTGACAGGTAGTATGGACCTCTATAATGGTTTTGCTGGGATACTAGGCAAAGAGATCCACTGCTCATCATATGGGAATAATTCCTAAAAGCCCTCCTTTCAATAGCTTTCTTCCAAATCCAAGTGCCTCTAGTAGCTAGCTAAACTATTCTTCCCTCTCTTCTATTTACCTCTAAGATAGTCCAATTTCATATAAATTTCTCTGCCCCAGCCATCATTTACCCCTCTAACCTCCTCCATCCTTCTCCACCTCT
This sequence comes from Mesoplodon densirostris, assembly GCF_025265405.1. Lineage (NCBI taxonomy): Eukaryota > Metazoa > Chordata > Mammalia > Artiodactyla > Ziphiidae > Mesoplodon > Mesoplodon densirostris. The sequence continues at coordinate 20,656,006 of NC_082676.1, read as the reverse complement.
GTCTTGTTTTCATCTTTTTCCAGTTATTGCCATGTCAAGTTGTGACAGTTAATTTTGTGTCAACTTGACTGGGCCAAAAGGTGTCCAGATTAAATATTATTTCTGGGTGTGCTGGTGAGGGTGTTTCTGGATGAGATTAGCATCTGAATCTGTGCTCTCAGTAAAAAGCACATGGTCCTTCCCAATGTGGGTGGATGTCATCCAACCCCTTGAAGAGCCCAGATAGAACAAAAAGGCAGAGAAAGGAGGAATTTGTCCTTTTTTGTTTCCTGTTCACCTGCTTGAGCTGAGATATCTCATCTCATCATCTCCAGCCCTCAGACTGGGATTTACACTGTTGGCTTCCCTGGTCTTCAGCCCTTTGGACTCAGACTAAATCACACCCCTGGTTTTTCTGGGCCATCATCTTGCAGAAGATAAATCATAGGACTTCTCAGGCTCCATAAACTTGAGAGCCAAGTCTCATGATAAATCTCCCTCTCTCTCTCTATAGATATAGATATAGATATAGATATAGATATAGATATAGATATAGATATAGATATAGATGGATATAGATAGATATATCCCGGTGGTTCTGTTTCTCTGAAGAACTTTGACTAACTCAGTGCATTAAAAAAAATGAACACTTTAACCACAGAGACTGGGTTTGAATCCTGCCTCTGAAATTGCCTAGCTGTAGAATTTTGGGTGAGTTTCTTAATCTCTCTGTGCCTCAGTTACACACCTGTAAAATGGGAATGAAAACTAACACACAGCCTCATGAGGTTTGTCTTAGTCTGTTTGGGATGCTATAACAAAAATACCATAAATTGGGTGGCTTATGAACAATAGACATATATTTCTCACAGTTCTGGAGACTGGGAAGTTCAAGATCAAGAGACCAACAGAGTTGGTGCTGGTGAGGACCCACTTCCTGTTTTATAGAACTTCTTGCTGTATTCTCACATGCAGGAAGGGACTAGGGAGCTCTGTGTGGCCTCTTTTAAAAGAGTATTAATCCCATTCATGATGGGCTCCATCCTCATGATAAAGCACTTCTCAAAGGCCATACCTCTTAATACCTTTATCCTGGGAATTAGGATTTCATCATATGAATTTTGGGGGGACACAAACATTCCAGAGCATGCAGAGATTTTTAAAGATTAAATTAGTCAGTATGTATGAATACATAGAATTTTGTTTGGCTTAAGAACTAAATAATTGGGGCTTCCCTGGTGGCACAGTGATTAAGAATCCGCCTGCCAATGCAGGGGACACGGGTTCAAGCCCTGGTCTGTGAAGATCCCACATGCTGTGGAGCAACTAAGCCCATGCATCACGACTACTGAGCCTGTGCTCTAGAGCCTGCGAGCCACAACTACTGAGCCCATGCACCACAACTACTGAAGCCCGCGCTCCTAGAGCCCGTGCTCCACAACAAGAGACGCCACCGCAATGAGAAGCCCATGCACCACAACGAAGAGTAGACCCTGCTCGCTGCAACTAGAGAAAGCCCGCACGCAGCAACAAAGACCTAACGCAGCCATAAATAAATAAATGAATTTATTTTAAAAAAAGAACTAAATAATTGTTAACTGTTACTATTCTTGCTGTTATTATTGCTATGTATTATAATCCTGTGGATTCATTGACCTTCTCTCGGCTTCTTCAGCCTTCCTCTCTATCCATAAAAATGGCTTTTCTCCTTATAAGGAAGGGGAGAGAAGATTTTCAAATTATCCTGATTTAATATGTATTTAAATACTGTCATACTAGGTAGAAAAATATGCTTGGAAAGAAATGCATGCATGGTAGGCAGAATAATAGCCCCCAAAGATGTGCTACCTTACATGACATAAGGGACTTTGCAGATGTGATTAAGTCAAGGGTCTTGAGATCAGAGATTATCCTGGATTATCTGGGTGAGCCTGATGTAATCATAGGGGTCCTTATCAATGAAAGAAAAAAGGTAGGACAGTCAAAAGCAAAGAAGCAGATGTGACAGAAAAGGGAGTAGAGGTTAGAGTGATGCTGTTGCTGGAAGGGGGTCATGAGCTAAGGAATGCAGGCAGCCTCTTCAATCTGGAAAAGGCAAGTTATGATTCTCTTCTGGAGACTCCAGAAGGAACTCAGCCCCGCCAACATCTTGATTTTAGCCCCATAAGGCTCATTTCCAGACTTCTGACCTCCAGAACTATAAGATAATAAGGTAGTGGATGGTAATTTGTTATAGCAGCAATAGGAAATTAATATAGTATCAAAGCTATAGATAAAAAGATTACATCTACAACACAGATTTATAGAAAATTTTAGTTTTCTTCCTCTTTAAACTATCTCTGTTTTCCAAAATAAGAAGAAAAATGTAAGTTTAAGAAATAAATGATCAATTACAGAAGCCTACCACATGCCAGTTCAGTTCTTATGCTGCTGTAGAAACTACCCAACCATGCGGATTGGAGTCACCACTAATGTGTGGTCATCACTCATCACTGAGTTTACCATAGTTCCCAGCTCTTATCATGGCCTCTACTAGCACTTACACTGAACCTTCTCTGTCTGCTCAAGTTCTCCACATCAGTGCTACTCAAACTGTCCTGTGTATGTAAAGCACGTGATAGATCTTGTCAAAATGCAGATTCTCTCAACATCATTAGTGAGCAGGAAAATGCAGACCCCAAAAAGGTACCACCACACAGCACTGGAAATAACAAAAATTAATGAGGTGAAGAAGAATACCAAGTGTTATTGAGGGTGTGGTTCAACCCCCTGTCACATACACTGCTAGCAGGTACATAGAATGGTAAAACCACTTTGGAAAACTGGCATTTGCTTAAAAGTTAAACATATACATGGCATATGATCTGGCCACTCCACTCTTAGGTATTTACCCCAAAAAAATGTCACCACAAAGACCTAACAATGAATGTTCATAGTGGCTTTATTCATAGTAGTCAAAAATCTGGAAACAACTTAAATAGACATCAGTTGGTGAAGGGAGAAACAAAACAAGTACATACACATCATGGAATAGTACTCCATGAGCTACAAATAAGGTCAACAGCATGGTGAATCTCAAAAACATTGTTCCCAGTGAAAAAAGCCAGACCCAAAGGGGAGCATATACTGTGATTCTGTTTATATAAAATGTCAACTAACACATAGTGACAAAAAAATCAGACCAATGTTTACCTGGGGCCAGAGCAGAAGGAAGGAAGGACTGCAAAGGGGCATGATCTTTTGGGGTGATGGAATTTTTTAGGGTTTTGATAGTCAGGGTGGTTTCATGTGTGCAGATGACTGCCAAAATGCATTAAATTTTACACTTTAAATGGATGTGACTTATTCCTCAATTAGTTGATAAGGAACTTAAGAGTAGATTCTGATCCAGAGGTCTGGGCTGGGCAAGCAAGCCTGAAACACCCTCAATTACCTGTCTTCTACCACCCGTATACTATAAACTACTTGAGTTTGTGCCACAACTTGAATTTATTATATGTAGGGTAGGACACTTCAAAAGGCGTTTTTGGTGCTTTTGTAGTGGTCTTAGCATCCTACCTCTCACCTTTTCTTCCTATTACTGGCTTGAGCTTAAAATGGAAATGCATATGATTAGCAACAAAACTTACATTGGGATTATTGTGCTATCACTCTAAATCTTTGAATAGATTTCTAACTTTCACTAAAACATCCATTTTCAGGCTTAGATTAGAAGACAATAAACATGTGACATGGGGAACATTGAAACCATAGAGTTAATACTTTTTGACTCACAGGGATTAGAAATAATTCAAGACCCAAACAGAAAGGCTGTTGGCCATCTTGTACTCTTGCTTTGTGATATTTATTTGTGCACTGGTCAGAGTTAGGTTTCCTTAGAGGACCCAAGGCATCCATACGTAAAATAATCTCTAGACATGGATACAAATCTTTCACAAATCTTCACATACTTGACACTCTGAAGAATAATGCTTCACTGAGAAGCAGTTTCTGGGTGGTCCTCAAGACTCTCTCTAGTAACAAGGCTGTTTCTTTTTCTCATTCCAGTTGTATCCATGTGCAATCCAAACCCATATCTTGACAAAGTAGTAAGTTAAAATAGTTTAGGGACTTTAGATTAATGGTAAGTAGTGAAATGAATGCTGTATTACTAAGTTCCAAATTCCTTGTGTACTGACCCAAACAAAACAAACAAATAAGCAAACAAAAATGAGGAAATCATTGGATATAAATGTAACATTTTGTAGATTTTATGAACTTTATACCAATTTCCCTTTAAGTATTTGGTAAAGCATCAAGAAAGGAACTATTAATTGCTATCCTTCTGTCTGCATTTACTCAAAACTTACACCACACACAAAAGATGTTCTGCCTTCAGTATCCAGACTGCATCAATTGTGTGTCCGTTAACCTAGCTGTTTATTCACTGTGGTGTCATTTCATAAATTCATGAAAATATGGAGAATTTAGGGATTACAGTTCTTCTTCAGGACAATCAAGTTGTTTTTTTTTTCTCACAAAATGTTCATATTTCTTTTCTCTTATTTTGAATTTTATTTTATTTTTTATACAGCAGGTTCTTATTTGTTATCTATTTTATACATATTAGTGTGTATATGTCAATCCCAATCTCCCAATTCATCCTACCACCTCCCACCACCCCACTTTTCCCCCTTGGTGTCCATATGTTTGTTCTCTACATGTGTGTCTCTATTTCTGCCTTGCAAACCCATTCGTCTGTACCATTTTTCTATATTCCACATATATGCGTTAATATACAATATTTGTTTTTCTCTTTCTGACTTACTTCACTCTGTATGACAGTATCTACGTCCATCTACATCTCTACAAATAACACAATTTCATTCCTTTTTATGGCTGAGTAATATTCCATTGTATATATGTACCAAATCTTCCTTATCCATTCATCTGTCGATGGGCATTTAGGTTGCTTCCATGTCCTGGCTATTGTAAACAGTGCTGCAATGAACATTGGGGTGCATGTGTCTTTTTGAATTATGGTTTTCTCTGGGTATATGCCCAGTAGTGGGATTGCTGGGTCATATGGTAATTCCATTTTTAGTTTTTTAAGTAACCTCCATACTGTTCACCATAGTGGCTGTATCAATTTACATTCCTGCCAACACTGCAAGAGGGTTCCCTTTTCTCCACACCCTCTTCAGCATTTGTTGTTTGTAGATTTTCTGATGATGCCCATTCTAACTGGTGTGAGGTGATACCTCATTGTACTTTTGATTTGCATTTCTCTAATTATTTGAGATGTTGAGCAGCTTCAGGACAATTAAGTTTTATATATATTACTTAGAGCTTAGCTCATAGTAACGAGTGAATAAATGTTTGACTTCTGACAAAATAATTGGCTTTCCAAGGTTTTAAAAATAATCTTTTAAATCTGGCACAGGATTGAACAGGAAGATTGCTAAGGCTTAGTTCAGAAGTAGAATGGCTAAAACAACCTTTTTATGAATGTCAGACATCATTTTTGTCTTCCTGCTTAAAAAAAAAAAAGCAAAACTAGAGTCACTTGGCTAAATGACTTCCTGTGTCCCCCTTCCTCAGCTCCTCATGATTTTATGAAACAAACAACAACAAAACTCCTCTAAAGCTAAACTAATGTGAAATAACCCAGAGTTTGAACTTGTCGCATGACTGTTGCTTTAAATATTAATGCGAACTCGGATAGAGATTTGTGAACAGCAAGGTAAAGCAAAGGCCATGAAATATTGATTCTGTACATTTTCTTATGCATTTTTATTCTCCAATTTAGTAAATTTTTCATCTTGCCTGCACTTAGAGGTTGCCTATGAAGTCGTTACCACCAATTGTATTAGCTGCTGTAAATAAATAATCATCGCTCAGGCTGTTTGCATGATGGAAGGTGGACAGGACCCCACTTCTTCTGAGCACAAACTTTCCATAGCCCAGTCCAAGGAGGAGGAAAAGGGATGATCACCATTTTCCACACAGCACAGTAGCAGACATTTTCTAAAGGAAGGAGGGTTTTAAAGAAAGCAACAATGAAGAACTCAAATGTTTCAGCAGAAATTATACCACCATTCTGACAACTGCCCATTTGGTCTGGGAGAAGGTGGCATTGATTTTTGTTTGTTATTAAAATAAGAACATCAGGACAGAATGTCATGACATGTGTGCTTCTTGGACATACCCTAAGAAAATCAAGAGGAATATATTTCACAACTCACTTTTAAAAATTGAAGTATAGTTGATGTACAATATAAGTCACAGGTGTACAATATAGTGATTCACAATTTTTAAAGGTTATACTCCATTTATAGTTATTATAAAATATTAGCTATATTCCCCATGTCATAAAATATATCCTTGTGGCTTATTTTATACCTGATAGTTTGTACGTCTTAATCCCCTACCTCTCTATGGCCCCTCCCCATTTCCCTCTGCCCACTGGTAACCACTAGTTTGTTCTCTATATCTGAGTCTGCTTATTTTTTGTTATATTTACTAGTTTGTTGTATTTTTTAGATTCCACATATAAGTAATGTCATACAGTATTTGTCCTCTGTCTGACTTATTTCACTTAGCATAATACCCTCCAAGTCCATCCATGTTGTTGCAGATGGCAAAATTTCATTCTTTTTTATGGCTGAGTAGTATTCCTATATATATGTATATAAAGTATTCATATATATATATATATATATATATATATATATATATATATATATATATATATACCATATCTTCTTTATCCATTCATCTGTTGATGGACACTTAGGTTGCTTTCACAGCCCTACTTCAGAGACAATAAAATGCAAGACTTTCACCACTAACCCTAATCCTTGTGTATGCACAAAAATCATATTTTATCAACCACACTAAGAAAACAGCACCATCAGATATTTCTTACTGTCTTCATTATGTAGTGGACTTATTTTTCCTAGACTATATACCCACACCCCTATATTCAATATTTTACAAGAGGTAAGAGCCCAAAGAAAAATGGAAACAAGTTCTGAGGGTAAGTAATACATAGGAGGGTCTAGTGTAGTTCTGCCTCTTGTGAAAATGGCTATGATTCTTTGTACAGTTTTATACATTAATTTGTTATTTCTCTCTCATTAAGTCAGATTGGCCGTCTCTCCAAGTTCCTCGTCACATTTGCCAAATACTCATAACGGACTGTTCCCTGGGTCCCAGATGTCTTATTCCATTTTGCCAGAACACAACAGGAAAGGAGGGGGGATAATATCAGGTTGAATATTTAGCCTTGAAATAGATGAAAATATGCCTGCTCTCAATGTGATCAGCAATATGGTTATCCTGTTAGGTGAACAACAGTATCCCTCATCCTCACTTTTCTCCCTGTTTTATATTTATTAAAGTCATCTATGCTTGTTTATTGTAGGAAACACTTGCACCTTAAAAACAATGAAGATTAGTTTAACTCTGCCTCTCTGCTACGTGCCAAAAATAAGCAACACAGGCAGAGCATAAGAATCTCCAGTAATGTGTTACTTTAGTTTTTACTTTGGCGTACATTTTAATAGTCTTTTAATCATCTTTAAACCCTTTTAAAGCCATTGTTAGTTTCTCTATTTACTTTTAAATCCTTAAATATTTGATTCATATGCTACCTAAATTTGTGGTGCAAAAGGAAAGTAAAAAGACATTTAATTGCCTAAATGGGTCCAAGTGGGATTTTTTCTTTTCTAAGTTTGGTAGCTTTTGTGTTTGTTCAGTAAGTCTGCATATTGGGAGAGTTATATATATATGTTCATCTGAACACACTGAATATTGTTGCCTTAGGCCATACACCCAGCACAGGTGCTCACCAATACATACTGTTACCTTAAGACAGATATGATGCTAGCACAACTGCAGCAAGATCCATCAAGTAAGTCCAAGTCCCAGATGTTTGGGTTAGATGTCAGTGTGAGCACACACATATATCTCTTCTTAAATTCTTTTTAAACTCTCTACCCCACCTCAGGCCAAATCCCCACTGAAGAAGTAACAAAGGGAAGGAGTGGGCAGGGGAGAACTGAAAACTAAGGAATGACCCAATATAACTATGGAGGACTGAGATAGTTTGGGTAGACATAGTGCAGAAGGCATTGAACTGAGGCAGACACCAAAGGTTCAATTTTTAACTCTTTCTTAGAAAAGAGCATTCATATTGTTCTTGGGTGGCCTCAGCCTTCAGTGACTTGAAGTAGGGTTTTGGTTTCCGGCCATAGATTGAGGTTGGGCAGTGGCAGTGAGAGCACTGATTCCTAGCCACCAGACCACCAGGGACCAGTGGCTAGTGACAAGGCCCTGGCCAGTCAGCTTTGCAGAAAAGTATTCCCACAAAGATGGAAAGTAGTGAAACAAGTAAAGTGTTTACTAGGAGAAAGGGTACCATACGTGTGGATAGACACGTATCCTATAGACACATAGGGGCGAGCTCAGAGAGAGAGTTGCACCCTTGTGGCAGTTTGAATCACTTTTATGGAGCATTTCTTCTGGGTTTCCTTTGACCAATCATCTTGCTTTGCCTGGTTCTGAGTCTGCATTTAGTATATCTCAGGGTCTTCCCATGTGTGCGAGTGTATCTCTTAGTCAAGATGGATTATAGTGAAGAGACATATGCGTAGTTGACAGCACTTACTATGAAGTGGCGCCCCCTCCTTTTTTGACTTCCAAGGAACCTTTCTGTGCAAGTGTAGTCGGGAAGGTCCCCTTGACTTTGAGAATGAGGAATATGTGGTCTTTTATCTCTAATCTGGACACGGCCCAGCCTCCTCCATCATCCTGCTTTTACTAAAGTCTCTGATGCTATGGAGTTTCTGTCCACAGGGGAGAAACTGTTCAGCCTGGGGCCCATCTATGTCCTGCCTCAGTATCACAAGTAACATACAAGGGCTCTGATAGAATCTTATGCATTTATCTGGAGGAGTAAGACTTGGGTGCATGGATAAGCCACGTGGAAGAGGATGACCTAATTTGGGCTTAACTTGAACTTCAAGGATCAGCATCATTTTGACAGTAGCACTTTGAGAATCCAGGATTAATGTGGTGACCACATGAAGAAAAAAGGGGTCACAATAGTGAGGACTTGTACATCATGGAAAACATTGGGTGGATAGCCTGGGGGAAAACCTTAAGTTTTCCTAATTAGGAGTAGGATGTGTTGAAGGTGAGGGAAGCTCCCCTGGTGGTACCTTGGCTCTGTGACCTGCAGTGAAAAAGATCAGAAGCTTCTGAAACCAGGGACACTGAGAAGACCCAACATCAAGTAGCTGTCACATCAAAGAAAGCCCTCTCAGGGGGTTATAGAGGCATTTCCTCCAAGTGTCAAGCAGTAGCACCAGGAAGGAGCCTGGGCATCGCCAAAGTTTATATTGGAGTAGAGGCTGTGCCAAATAAAATGTGAATGCAAAACACAGAACCGAGAACAACAACAGCTTCACCAGGCATGGAAAGAATTGCTGCAGAGATAAATATTCCTGTGAACACTGCTCACAGCTCATGCTTCCTCCCAACTCCCCTCTGGCTGCTCAATAACAATGAGAGTGTTATAAATTTACACCGAAGAAGCCCTCCAGTTGGAGATCTGTGAAGCCAAGAACAACCAAAGGGAACCAGAAGGGGAAGCAAAGACAATTTACTCAAAATGTTTATGGAAAAACACCAGCCCCGCTTACACATCCCATGGCTTAATGATGAATATCTAAAGCAGCAGCAGCAGCTCTGTGAAACATTTCAGATTACAAAAGATTGAGAAAATGCATGCAATATGCAAAGAATGTAAGAAACAAAGACAACGACAACGTCAAGAATGTCTTCTTGTGTTTACAATACTGTGGTAGAAATCAGGGTCTCTGAAAACACAGATGAGAAGTGGAATAATAAGATTTAAGTGAAGACAGAGATGGGCAAAAGGTAGGCAGTGTAAAAAAAACCCTAAATTACCTAAGAGAGAGGGATGTAAGGACAGAATTCAGTACCTGTTTTAGGAATCCTAAAAAGAAGAGGCAGCACTGCAAGGGTTAAATATGTGATGCAGAACAGGAATGGATTAAGAGTGCCTGGAATGCGGAGGAAAGAGCCAGAACAAGGACGGTGATGAGTAAAAAGAGGCTAGGAGTGGGAGACAAAAATGGAGATGGAACAGATCTAATTTGTGTCTGAAAAAGATCCCAGAAGAAAAAGAAGAAAGCAGAAATCAGAGATGTAATAGAAGAAACTTTTCTGAGCAAAAAAAACAGATTCATTGGAAAAGCCATAGTGTGAGCATGAGTGAAATACCTAGCTACATCTTGATAATTCTGCTTTAATCTTAAGGAAAAAGGAAGAAAGAATGAGGTGAACATAAGAAATAGAAAGAATGAGAAATCCAGTCAGCTCCAGACTTCTTTTCTGCCACCGGAAATGTTAGGAAAAAATGGAATAATGTCTACAGAACTTTCATGGTAAAAAAAGCTGAGATGTAAGAATTCTAAACTCAGCCCAGATTCTGTTCATATATAGAAACAAGAAAAGGAAAAAAAAAGAAAAGAAGAGAAAAGGAGAGAGAGAAGGAGAAGGAGAGATTGATTCTAATCAAGATCCTGATACCATTTCTGTTTACCTCCAATCCATTCTTCTCAAAGCAGCCAGATTGATCTTAAATGTATACCAGATCATGTCACTTCTCTTTTCCATGCCCATCAATGCTAAAACCAAAAACCAAAACCCAAAATGCCCATAAAGATATGCCACAGACTGTCTGATTTTACCTCCGGCCTCAGTTTCCTTTGCTCTCTGTCCTCCAGCCACCCTGGCTCCCTTCTCATTCTCAAATGTGCCCATCAGCTCTTTCTCATCCGATGGTTTTCCTGGATATTATTCACTCTTCCCAGATCCTGCTGCCTCCACTATTCCCCCTACTAACTTCTACTCATCCTTTAAGTTTCATACACATGCCACTTCCTCAGAGGTGCCTTTCCTTGGTTCGCAGTTTAAATTAGGTCACTCCATAATATTCAATTTCTTAGGGCCTCCTGTTTTTTTCTATTAAGGTAAAGATCACATAACATAAAATGAACCATTTTTAAAGCAACTGATTTAGTAGCATTTAGTACATTCATAATGTTGTGCAACGACCACCTCTATCTAGTTCTAGAATATTTTCATCACCCCAAAAGGAAACACTGTACCCATTAAGCAGTTACTACCCATTGCCCCTCCTCTCAGACCTTGACAACCACCTATTGTGTTCTGTCTCTATGGATTTACATATTCTGGGTATTTTATATAAATGGGATCATAGCATTTGTGACCTTTTGTAACTGTGTTTTTTTCACTTAGCATGGTGTTTTCAAGTTCATTCAGGTTGTAGCATACATCAGTACTTAATTCCTTTTTAAGGTGGAATATTACATTGTATGTATATGCCATAATTTGTTTATCATCCATTCTGTGATGGGCATTTGGGTAGTTTCCACCTTTTGGCTATTGTAGGTAGTATTGCTATGAACATTCATGTATAAGCATCTGATTGATTCTGTTAGGGACTGAATGATTGTGTGCTCACAATGTGATGATATTAGGAGATGGGACCTTTGGGAGGTAATAAGGTTTAGATGAGGTCATGAGGGTGGGGCTCCCATAATGGGACTAGCACCCTTAGAATAAGAGGAAGAGGCACAGAGCTTCCTCTCTGTCATGTGAGGACACAGTGAGAATGCAACCATCTGCAAGCCAGCAGGAGAGGTCCCACCAGAACTTGACCATGCTGGCATCCTGATCTCAGAATTCCAGCTTCCAGGACTGTGTGAAATAAATTTCTGTTGTTGAAGCCACCCAGTCTTTGGTATTTTGTTACGGTAGCCCCAGTTTATGAAGATGGATTCTCTGCTTTCAATTCTTTTGGGGCTCCATGCTCTTTTAATATGTTGCTTGCATCCATATTTCTTGTGCAGTTCTTATGATTCTTTCTTTAGTGTCTGCTTGTCTGTATTATACACAGAACCCCATGGGTGCAAGGAAGGTTTGTGTCATTTGCCACTGAAGCACCTGGCATGATGCTGAACCACACGAGGTACTTGATGAATGTGTGTGAACAGATGAGCAAATGAGGCAGCAAGTTGCCCAGATTGATGCCTAAGCTGATAGAACTTGAGAGTAGACTTTTGAGGAATCTGGAGAGAGATAGGACAAGATTTTTTATGTGGCTTGAAAGCAGCCTCTCACTATCATTAAAAGGCTTTCCCTCTCCAGTGACCAGGCATCATTTCATCTGGCACATTCTAAACTCTGAAAACTCCAGAAGTCACAAATTTAGGGAAAAAAAGCTTTGGTCATACTTTGCTTGTTCCACTAAAGCCTCAATTTGGTGCTGTTCACAGCAGAGACACCTATTCTTGCTAAGAACTCTAGCTAGGGAACTCCAAAGGAACCACAGACCACAGTGCACACTTCTTTCTGGGTCTTTTTAGAGGGGTAGGATGAGATAAACATGAACGACATTCAGGGTTGATCTTGCTGGTCTTTAAGATTCTGGTGGCTGAAGTTGAGTTTGGTCTCTATTTGATCTCTTGAGGGCTTTTCCAACTTTCTGTGTGTCAGCACTCTCTATTCACCATGCCTGTTGTGACCTGTGCTGCCCGCGAACAAGCATGCTGTGGTGGTGGGGCATGTAGCAGCTTGGGCATCTTTACCCTCCACTCATCGTCTCTGATGCTATGCTCCTGGCACCGCTTTTGTCTGTCTACCTCCATCTACCAGTCTCTGTCTGGGTCTCTCTCTATTCTGACTTTGCTCTGTCTCTGCTTTCTCTCTCTATTTGTCTGGGCTTTGTGCCTCTGCTCTTCTTCCTGCTCTCTTCCTCTTCCTCCTCTCTCTCTTTCTCCATCTCTCCTTGTCCCTCTCTGTGTCTCCTAAGGCACAGAAACATGTACCCCATGCACCACATGTATATCTTGCTCCCTCTCTTCAAAGCTGCTGTGTTCCCTTTCAATAAACTCCTTCCTGTCTCCAAGTGGCTGGTCCTATCTCCTCTACAATCAGAGGAGACCGGAACTGGCTGCAATGAATGTGAGGAAGTCTTTATAATGAACAGGATCTCTCTGCTGTTTACACAAACACTTTTGGCGACACAGGGAGCCGAGCAGACCATTTTGCAATTAAGTGGAATTAAACGTAGGGAGCGAGTAGCCAAGGGGGTTGGGGGCAGGCAGGGGCTATGGGATAGGACAGAAGGGGGCTGGGAGCGAGCAGATTAACACGCGGGGTTGGGGGACGTTTGTGCTTAACTAGGCTCCATAATTATGCACTGACAGTTTCTAGGGGCAGGGCTCTGAGCTGGGATCCGAAGGTATCTGGAACTGTGTGGACAATCGCTGTCCTGTGTGAATTTAGTTTAATAACTTAGAGCCTGAGTGCCATAGAGATGTAGGTAGTGGGTTGTCGAAGCTGTGAGAAGAAGGCTGGGGAGGAGGAGATGTTAGAGGTGCGGTGATGTTTAAGCAGAGCCTTGAAGGGAGAAATCGACTTGGGAAGGAGAAAATCTGAAGGAGGAAGGGCCTTCTAAGCTACAGGGACAGACTGACCCAGAGCCCAGATCAGGAAGGTCTAAGGTGCTTGGAGGGCTGAGAAAATGTCCAGATGGTAATCCAAGCAGGCAGGCAGGGAGAGGAACGGGCAGGTGGGGACTATGAGGGCAGGAGCAACAGGTGTCATGTACAACGTTTGGCTCTTACTCTGGGGAACCGGAGATGTTATGAGTCTCTGTGGCCCGACCCGCTAGAACCTTCTGCGATAATAGAAATGTAGGTGTGATGGCACCAATATGTGGCTACTGAGGAGCTGAGCTCTTGAAATGTGGCTAATATGAATTTTTAGTTTTTGCATTGTAATTCATTAAGACATACATTTAAATGGTCCTTAGAATGAATGGCTACTGTATCAGCCCAGCTCTGAGAAGTCACGTCCAGCATCTCCGGAGAGATGTCATGACCAACTTTTTGGAAGACCAGTCTGGAAACAGTGTGATGAGGGGATTGGTGGGCTTGAAACTTTGGGGAGAATAATTAGTGCATTGATGTGATACTGTAATAGGGAGCAGGTGAGGGCATGAGCTGAGGCAAGGATGGGGGATGCTGAATGGGATTCAGGACCTCGGCAGGGAGGTGTCACACTGAGAGTCAAGTTTGGGGCTGGGCCCTGGGAGGGGCAGGACCGCTGCAGCTGGAGCCCAGCGGCAAGCTGCAGATGTGTCCACATGCCGGGTGACCCCATCAGCCTGGCATCCAGGGTGAGGATGTGATGGTGACACTGAGAAAGTCTCTCATGGTAGCACAGGAACCAAAGGAAACTCCTTGTTCCAATATCCTAAAACCCAAAGGTGCCTCTCCTACTTCCTTTTCCTAAAGGAATATTTTATCTTTTCTTGAAAAACAAAGTCAATTTAAAGCAAAGAAAATTGAATCAAATCCAAACAGGTTTTTGTTAGTTTCTTTTTGGTGGAACTTGACAAAATTACTACTAAGATATTCCTGGAAAAATAAAGGTCCAGAGATAGCTAAGATACTTGTGAAGAAGCGGGGTGCTTGCTCTTCCATACAGCAATATTTATTTTAAAGCTATGGTAATTAAAGCAGTGTAAATGTGATATTGAGATAGACAAGTCAATCAAAGGAACAGAACAGACAGTGCAGCAAACGCCCTTAAACACACATAGAAACTTGGTGAAAAACAGAGGTGGCATAACAAAGAGTTGTAGTGAGGGGGAATGTTTTATTCAGTAAATACTGTGGGGAAAATGGCTATATTTATAGAAAAAAAAAAGAACATTTTGTCCCTACTTTAGACCATATACAAACATCAAATTTTCAAGTAATAAATACAAAATAATAGAACTTTTAGAAGAAAATTTATGAGAATATATTTGTGATCTTGGAGTAGAGAGGTTGTTGGGTTTTTTTAAAAAAATGAACAAAAAACACAAAACCTAAAGGATAAAATTGATAAATTTGACTAAATGAAGTAAAGTCTTCTATATGCCAACAGACATTTGTATAAATAACTGACAAAAAGTTTCTATCTGGAATATAGAAAGTACTCCTATAAATCAATAATATAAAGACAAATAGTCCACTAGAAAAAAATGGACAAAGGATACAAACAGAGGATGCACAGAATATGAAAATCAAATAGCCATACGCATATAGGAAAAAATGCTCAAGCACATTAATAAGTCATAGATACCAAGTTAAAATGAGATACCATTTCCCACCCATTATGTGATGCTGATTTTCGCTGAGTACATGAAGAAAGGGATGCTCTCACAAACTGCAGAATGGCTGTAAGTGAGTACATCTCATTTGGAGATCAATTTAGCAATAACGGGTCAAATTGAATATGTGCACACTTTATGACCTGAAACTTCAATTGCTGGGTATTTACCCTCAATAATCTTTTGCACATGTGCACAAATACTTGCGGAAGCGCTACTTGTGAATAAGGAACATTGGATTGACCAACTGCAACAGTGACATATATCAGTGGCATCCTATCAATACCAGTACATATCAATACATCAATGACAACAAGTGGGGAATGGATAAATAAATTGTAACCAGGGAAGAGAGGTTACTGATCAGGATATAGGTTGCTGTGTGGGTAACATCTGCTAAGAGATGGTATCACTGCCTAGTAAACACACCTGCATGCATTTCTGGCTTTTCCTTTTCTCCTGGCTTCCACAAAGCTGGATTGGTGAGCTCATTCCCTGTCTCATCTATGAAACCAGCTAGGCATTATTTAGTGGCAAATGAAGCCTTGAAAAGGGACATTTCCCCCCATTGAGTCTGTTCACAAATGGGCTGTAAATCCCATGTACAGCTCCAAAATAAGAGTCCAAAAATAGTCCAGACATTGGCAGCCTCACTGAGAGCATGGATTCCCGCAGGGGCTGCTTCTGAGAAGACAACTTCATTTGGACAGATTTGTGCCGGTATGTCTGTTAACAACATGGTCTCCTCGATTTAAAGACTTTTCGAGGATTTCTCAGGGCTTGGAGAGATGTTTGCACAAACTGGCTTCCCCAAATAAATCCCAAGTCACGTAGCCAGGGGCTGGCATCAGACTGAAAGACAGTACAAAGGAAGCTAATTAAAACCTGGCCAACAGGATCCAATAGGACCCGGCATCTCAAGTGGAATCAATTCAAAATCAGCTCCAAGTGGGCAGAGATTTTTGAGTATTTTGTTCACTGCTGAATCCCCGAATCTCATTCCTGGCACAGAGGATGGGATTTGTAAATATTTGTGGAATGAATGAACTGAATTCGGTTCATCCAACATTCGTTGAGCTGCTACTCTGTGCTGAGCTGGGAGTTGGATTTGCAAAGTACTCTCGGCCTGACAGAGGAAAGAGATTCGAAAACTAATAACCATAATGGAATATGTTAGGTACTCTAATCAAATGTGTGAAATTGCTGGGAGAAAAGTGACCAAGGCAGGATTAATTGTGCTGGTAAAAGACGGAGTCCCTGCTGCAGAAGGTGGTGTCATTCCAAGGATTTGAAGGGTTAGCAGGAGTTATGCAGACAGGCAAAGAAGGATTGAGAGGGCATTCTGGGTGGAAAGGGAGAAAAGGGATCATAGGAAAATGTCTGGAGGTGTGAAAATCAGTGACATATTTAGGGACCACTCCCTTGTGGAGTTAAAGGAGCAGCTGCCAAAAGCAGGAGCAAAAGAGGCTTTTCCTCCAATAACATGCACAGCCACTGACTAAAAAATAACAGCATCTACTGAGTTCCAGGTACCATGTTACAACAGCAAACAACATAGATGAACCTTGGCTGCTAGAATGATCTCCAGTACAACATACACAAAGGTGCTGTCTTATCTATCCTTGTATTTCCAAGGCCTGAAATGTACTTGACACGAAGCAAATGCTCAGTAAATGTTTGATGGATGCATGAAAGAACAGTTCAGAGGAGTTTGCTAAATTGGGATGATAAATAAAAATAAAGGGGAGGTTCAGGCTATACTTTTATACAGAGCAAGAAAGCAGTGAAAGAGATAGAAATGGCATGGGCTTTGATGTTAACTGACCCAGATTCCAATCCTGGTGCCATCCAGTGTAGATGACCTATGATGAAACGTTTGAAATCCATGAGCCTCAGTTTCCTCATCTATAATACCTAGATCATCAAGGCTAGCATAAATATCTACATAGGCAAAGGCCTACCTGATCTGTTTTTTTGGGCCACACACTCTGTGGTGTGGTTTTAGCACCCGAGACAGTTCAGTGTTTAAGAGCATCCTTTGCAGTTAGATAGACCCAGTTTGAAGCAATGCTCCATGATTATAAATCTGGGTAGCACTGGGAAAGCTAGTTCACTTCTTTGTAGCTCAGTCTCCTCATCTGCAAAATGGGGATAATGATTGTATATACCTCGTACCATTTGGGGAGGATTAGAATATGTAAAGTCATTGCAAGTATCTACCAAACTCTCTTAATAAGTGGAGTTTGATAACTGATTCTTGGTGGATCTGATATTTGATATCTCAACTGCTAAATTGTGGTGCGCCTTCAGCAATGTAAACTACACAAGCATGCTGTTGGCTATGTATTACTGTGTATCAAATTATCACAACTCAGTGGCTTAGAACAACACACATTTATTATCTTACAGTTTCTGTGGGTACAGAGTGTAGGCAGGCTTCAGCTGGGTTCCTACAAGACTGCAATCAAGCTGTCAGTCAGGCCTGGAGTCTCATCCGAGGCTCATCTGGGGAAGAATCTGCTTATGTATTTGTTGACAGAAATCATTTTCTTGCAGGCTGTTGGCCAGAAGCTACCTTCAGTTTCTTGTCATGTGGCTGGTGTTCACAAGCTTTACCAAGTTCAGTTACAACTCTTCTTCCTTGTAGTATAATCAGGAGCTAATGCTGCCTTACAACTCACCATTTGGACATTTTCCTGGTACATGAGGCAAATACTTTCATTAATAAAATAAAACACAAACCTAATAACAAAAATAAAAATATAGAAATAAAAAGAAAAAATGAGGAAAAGATATAACAAAATAAAAGTCACCTGAATTGGGTTCCCAGCCCTTCAAAGGAAACCTTTGCTCTGAGAAATGGCTCAGCCCTTTCCTTAGGCAGGTTGAGGAGAGTAAAAAGCTCTGAACCAGGGCTTCCCTGGTGGCACAGTTGTTGAGTCCGCCTGCCGATGCAGGGGACACGGGTTCGTGCTCCAGTCCAGGAAGATCTCACATGCCTCAGAGTGGCTGGGCCCGTGAGCCATGGATGCTGAGCCTGCACATCTGGAGTCTGTGCTCCGCAACGGAAGAGGCCACAACAGTGAGAGGCCCGCGTACCGCAAAAAAAAAAAAAAGCTCTGAGCCAGAGCTATGGGTTTAGTTGTGAGATTCCGCTCTGAACTCAATTGTATTTGAGGACAGAGTGGGTTGTCATCTGAACTTGTAAGAGGCCCTTTAGGACAGGTAGCATCTAAGCTTTTGGAAAAATCAGGCTTGTCCCAAAATTGACATGTGCCTAAAGGTAGGAAGGACTCTGTCTTCCCTCTGGGTAGCTGGGACTTGAGGGGAGCATGGCTTTGTGGCCGAATGGATTTAGGAGACAGTCAGCCTCACATAGCCCCAAAGAGGAGCAGATGCAGCTCAAATATTTATCATCTTTCTCCACTCTGAGTGCTCCCATGTCCAGACAATGGCAGGCAAGGCTGACCAGCTTCTTGTACCACTCATGTGTTCCAAAGGACCTTGGGAACAGGTTTTCATGGGAGGGGGCAATGTCAATGTTTGGTTGGACGAAGCCTATTGAAATCAATGAGAATTGATTTAGAGTGCGGGGGCCACTGTGTTAAAATCTCCTACCTCTTGATAGAGCTTCATGAATATTAACAAGGTTAAGATCAATAACGAGCTGATTTCCAGATGCAAACCTGACTTCTTCATGTGTAGATTAAAGGAAAGGAATGATGATCTGTCCTCCTGTCCTGTTCTCACTCAATGCTGAGTGGACCTAAAATCCAAAAACCCAATTGAAACCTGCAAGATGCAGATCTCATCACGTATATTCACATTTCACATTGTTGGACATCTTTTCTGCTTGTGCAGTGATCTAAGAATGTTCTGTGTTTGAGGCATGTGTGCAAAAATCATGTGTGTGTGTTTATGCATGTTTATTCATTTACTGATTCATAAGTCTTGCTTCAATCGGTCTTCCCCATCATTATTTTTGATCTTCATATCTCATTTCGACTTTTGTAATGGCCTTGTAATTAGCCTTCTTGCTTTCGATCTTGTCCCTTTTTGATTCATCCTACAAAACACCACAAAAATGATTTATCTAAAGCTCTGTTTCAAACAAATCTCTCTTCTGCTCAAAAATCTGTCAAATCTCCTCTGTTGCCTTCAGGATGATGTCTGAGCTCCTTAGTGCCGTATCCAAGACATGCCATCGTTTAGCCCCAACTACACTGATACCCACACAAAGGCATTTCGGCTGGGACCTGAAAGATGGAGATGAGCTAGACCTGGGAAAATATGAAGGAAGAATATTCTAGGCAAACGTTATAACAAATTTAAAGGCCCTGAGGTAGAAAAGATCACAGTGTGTTCAAAGAACAGAAAAACAGTCAGTGTGTATGGCGGGGTGTGTGTAGGTAATGATCAACCAGTTATGAATCACCCTTTACTATTTGGGTCTGAGTTGAACATTCACCCAGGATTTATTATGAAGGAAGATTCCAGGTATTTTGAGGGGTGTACTAATCATTATAATTGTGATGCACGTCACATACTAGGAGATATTTTAATACCATGACTAGGTTTCCCCTGTATAGAAGGAACTTGGGCAGAGGCTAGGACCCCACCTTAGCTCACTGGGAGTGGAAGCAAGGGCTCTGAGTGTCACTTTTCTCCAACTTCTCTCTCAGAGCTGCGGTAGGACTTGGATAAAGGTCTGTTGACTTCTGCTGGCCAATCTGGGAGCCTAGAGCCTGTGTTCCTCCCCCGTATTTCTGAAGAGTCACCTTCTCTGGTGCCTTTGAGTGAGGTCAAACACTTCTCGGAATACCAGGAATTTCTCCTGCCTTGAGTGTGGACTGGATCACGTTCACTTAGCTGCCTTCTATTATCGACTGACCTTTTATCTTCCACTGAGATTTATTAGGACTTCAGAGACAGGAGGCGTGGCCTGAGCCCTGGTACTTTAAGACACGCCCAGCACATTTATGCCACACCTAGAGGTCTTCTACCTCTGCTGTCTCCTTGGGTTCTCTTGCAGGCCAAGAATGCAGAACCGTGGGGTATGTGCTATTCTCCCCCTTTTGCAGATGTTGAAACCGAGGCTTAGACATGATAAATGATGTCTCACTGTGAGAGACAGAGTTGTGAATCTGTATTCCTCTGCCTAATGAACACACCTATTTCCTTTCCTCATATCAGCTCCAGGGTCCCAAAACCGGACAAGGTTACATAGCACGGAAAATTAATTTCAATATAAATTCATACCCCCTAACTCAGACTGGATCTTAACACTTCCTGCAATTGCACGATGGCTCAGCCCACATACCTCTTCTTTCCAAGGACTATTTCAAACCTTTTCCACTTTCCCCAAACCTTGTATCCCAGCTCCTCAACCCTGCTGCTGTCAGCAGATGACCTCAGCTCCTGATTTGTAAAGCATCAGCTCAGCCCTCCTCACCATCCAATTAGAGGACACACCAACAGGCCAAGGGGCTCCCCCACCCCTACCTTCCTGCATCCCCTGTAGAGCAACACAGTGCTCACTGCACTTGCCCCCCAAGGTGATCATAATATAAGGCTGCCCCCCACCCTCTGTTCTCTTCTCCTCCCTTACTAGGCTGATCCACAAAAGGCTCCAGACCTGGCCTTTCTTCCTACCTGAGTTCCCTTTCCCAGCTCTAGCCTCCCCTTCTCCTCCATCTTCTTAGGCATTCTACTGTCTAGTACCTCAATCAACCCCCAGCCCCACCAGGACAATCCTGCACATCACCCACGGGCTCCCATACTTCTCTGTCTCTTTCTGCTCTCCTCCTTCCTCCTCAAAATTCTCTCTCTCTCTAATCTATTCAATCTATCTCGTCTATCTATCTATCTATCTATCCATCTATAATCTACCTATCAATCTAATCTAACCTAATCTATCAATCTATACTATCTCTTAATCTATCTAATCTATCTCTAATCGAATCCAATCTCTTTCCATCTCTTTGTCTATCAGTGCCTCTGAGTTCAAGCCTGTCTCAGGCCAATTTATCAAAATCTCATCTACCTTTTCAAGGACATGGTCCATATAATTGCCATTATTCTTTAAGTGTAGTTTAAAAACACAGTTAATACATTTTCAGCTTAAAAGTGTTCAAATAATACAAAGCGGAAGTCATTATTTAACATCCTCTCCACCAGCAGGCTGGCTTCCCTCCCCAGAGGTGATCCACTTAGCCAGTTTGATGTGTATGTAAACAGAAAAGTGCACAGTGATGTGTGGTTTAGTTATATAGTATATTGCACGTATCAGCCTGCATAACAATATACTGACAGTGAGATACTGGAGCCGAGCATCACCCACTCATGAGAGCCAACGCAGGCATCTCTTTCCAACTCCACATTCAATAGCATCACATTGACAGCTTGAAGCTTGCCATGGTGGGAATATTTACACCATGGAAAGCAGCAAACACTGCAAATCAGGGCTTTTTTTCCCAGTTGTTAAACATATTCTGCTGATTATAGATATCGTCTCACGTCTATGGGTATATACTTATTTTATTTGTTTTAATTGTTGCCAAATGTTTAACATTGTGGACATGTACAGCTTATTTTACCATTCCCTGAATGAAGGGCATTCACATTATATCCATGTTTTCATTTGCACACACAACGCTTCATTGAACCGAATGGGTTGTTTTCATTTTTTGGCCACATTTGTGAATATTTTTCTCAGAGAGTTACTTAGCAGTAGTACTCTTGGGTTGAAGCAAATGTGGGTTTTCTATTATAATGGACAAGGCTAAATTATCCTTCGAAATAACCACTAATTTATACCCTTATCAATAGTACATGTCAGATCTTCGAAATGTCTAGTTCCCTAGGTGGACAAAAGGGAAATTTCTCTTGTGCTAAAGTATCATTATTAGTAAAAATACAATGATAATGGTGATGACAATGATAAAATAGTTTTAAAAGTAGTCATGAATAATCATGCTTCCATATATGGCTGCCAGTTGTCCAAAAAAAAAAATATTTTAAATTTATATCTTCTTATTGCAGGAGATGTGGTTCCTAAAAGTCATTGAACTAATTAATTGGAACTTTGGGTTTGTCCCTTTACTCTGACCGATTAAAACTATTCTCTTATGGATTCTAATTTTTGGACCCCTCAAAATGTTAACTATAACTTTTTTGTACAGGATGTTTAATTTAATCGTGGTGACCTAAAATCATAGTCTTTCCCTGTAATGGCTGTAAAGTACCATTTCCAGCCACTCAAGATGAAGTGTTCAGGAATAATTCAGGTATCTCATCTAATGCCCTCACTTACAGACCTCCGGCAGAAAATGGGGATTGTGCAGTTTGTTTTTACTGGCTGTATTGATCTGATCTGCAGAATTTCTTTCCTCCACAGCTAAATCAGTAAATCCCACACTTGGCTGGTATTTTGCTCCAGTACTTTTAAGAAGAGTTGAATTTGGAGTCATGAAACGATATACTGTCACTGTTACTGATCCTGGCAGGTCGTTATTAAAAGGAATCTATAAAATTCTTGCCTGTGTGTGGAAAATCACTATTGCCAAACTTCAGGGATGAGGTAACCCTTTGAAAATAAGATATACCTCCTTACATTCCATTGGACATCTCTTTAGCAGCCTTTGGGGTGAGCTGTGTTTTTAAAGGGCACGTTTGTATTTTTCAAATTATGAGCACAGAATCTTTCTTCCATGATCAACTGTAAGCTTTTCTTTTCCTCTTCAGAATCAGGAGTTACTAATGTAAAATACCCTTTCTATCACAAGAACTAAACTTTACTGAGATGTTATTGTGTGCCATGGTGTGTGCTAGGTGCTTTCTCATTATTGTTGACTGAGAAAAAAATGCACAACCTAAAAGTTGAGAATTATGTTTTGTTCAGCAGACAAATTGAGGACCAAAGCCCAGAAGTCAGCCTCTCAGATGGCTCTGAGGGTCTGTTCCAAAGAGGTAAGGGAAGAACCAGGATATATATGAGTTTTTGCAAAAAAAAATAAATAAATAAACAGCTACTAAGAACATCAAAAAGATTACTGTTAATTAAAGAGAAAACAGACATCTCAAGTTAATGAATTTAGCCCTTTTCTTTGTATGGGAAGATGCAAGAGTCTGGGATCATTGAAATCATTCTTTTGATATGCACCTTAACTATCTAGGGTCACTATCCTGTTTTTCTCCCCCCATCCTGAATCCCCTCAGGGTGCTCAGCCAGGGGCTACAGTGGCTGAAGGCTTGAAACATCCTTTGTTTACTGATATGACATTCTTTGTCCACATTATTATCTCATTTAATCTTCACCACTACATTGTAAAGTAGATACTATTATTACTCCCATTTTACAGATACTGAAACTGGAACTTAGCACATCAATAAAGTCAGAAAACTAGTAAGTAATGAAACAGAGCAGGACCCTATGGAGCTATAGGGCACAAAAGCCTTTCTGTGCCCCCTTCCCTGAGTTCCAAAGGGCAGGTTCAAACAGTTACTAATCAAGGAAGGGAGAGGATGTGGAGATAAGGGAGGAGCAGTCAAGAAACAATACTGAAGCCTTGGGGTAGGGTTCTGCTTCCTCCTCAAGGGATACACATAACATTATCTTTGAGCTCTTCTGCAGAACTAAAACTCCCACCAAAAGGAAGACATGATGAAACACTCTTCATTCCGGAGAAGGTCACAGTTCACCCATCCTCACCTGATGCCGGATGGTCTCTGGATTGAAGGAAGGCAGGCCTTGCCTGCACCCTGATCCTTATCAGCAACCCTGCCCCTGGACTATAAGACCCATCACAGCCACCCCCCACCGCCACCCCCGGGTTGGGACACATAGTTCTGAGGGCATTAGCCTCCTGTGGCGCCCTTTGCCTGGAAAAACAATAAAACGATTCTTTTCTACTTCACCCAAAACTCTGTCTCCAAGATTTAATTCAGTGTTGGGGTACAGAGGCTGGATTCAGCTTCAGTAACAGAGCTCGGAGTCAAATCCAGGACTTTCAACTTAAGAGACCCAGCCCTCTCCTAAGGGGAACCCCTCTAATTTCATTTTTCTTTGGGTCCTGACTGGTCCCCAGAGTCTTTGAAGAACAGCCCTGATCAAGAGTGAGAGCAAGGGACAAGGGCAGAGATGAACAGGAAGGTCTCCAGGATGTGCTTCTGCCTTGGTATTTTGGGCAAGAGATTCTGCCAGGCTGCCTCCCTCCCCATCCCTTCTGAGACTCAAGCAGTAACTAACTCACTGATCATTTTTGCTTTTTCACCTTAGGTAGGCAAAAAGCCATTTTTAAAAAAATATTTAAAAAGAAAAAAAAATGAAAGAGAAAACACACACGCATTCCTCATAGGCATTAAAAAATAGTATCTCAGGGAACAAAGAAAATGCTTGATTCCACAGGCAACCCTGCTTGAAAGAGGTCTTGTTAAGTTAGAGCTTGTGCAAAAGAAAAGGGCTGCAGCTTTCCTGGGTTTGATGTTTATCTCCAGCCAAGCACCGCCATTCAAACCAATCAAAGTTTTACTGGGTTCAGAAATGCCACACCAGCACATTCTGTATTCCTAGTCCCCCCAAAACACTGTCTGTAAGTGAAAAACATCTGCATCTAAAACAAGACAATTAAGAAGACAGGCACAGTGCTAATGCTGGGGGTCTATTTTTGGTCAACAGTTTACTGAGGAGCAGAAACAGTGAAGAGAGTGTGCCTTCCTCTTTTTTTTTTTCATTTATTTTTATTTTTTAAGTCATGGTAAAATATACATAACATAAAATTGACCATTTAAACCATTTTCTAAGTGTACCATTCAATGGCATTACGTACATTCACACTGTTGTGCAACCATCACCAACATCCATCTTCAGAACTTTTTCATCTTTTGAGACAGAAACTCCGTACCCATTAACTCCTTATTCTTCCTTCTCCACAGCCCTCAGCAACCACCATTCTACTCTCTGTTTCTATGAATTTGACTACTTGAGGTACTTTACATAAGTGGAATCACACTATATTTGTCCTTTTGTGACCTGTTTATTTCGTTTAGCATAATGTCTTCGGTTCGTGTTGTAGCGTGTGTCAGAATTTCCTTCCTTTTATGGCTGAATAATATTCCATTGTATGTACAGACCACATTTTGTTTATCCCTGTATCTGTTAATGGGCACTTGCACTGCTTCCACCTTTTGGCTACTGTGAATAATGCTGCTATGAGCATGGGTGTACAAATACCATTTGTGTCCCTGATTTTAATTCTTTGGGGTATAGACTCAGAAGTGGAATTGCTGGGTCCATGCTAAGTCTATGTTTAATTTTTTGAGAAACTGGCACACCAGGGTGTGCCTCTCTTAATCTTTCTTGAGCTTCTCCTCTGATGAACTCAGCTCCCAGGGGAAATACTAGGGGGTGGTGGGAGCAGGGTACACCAGAGAGGGCATTGCCAGAGGAGTACCACTAATAAGGGTCTTCTGGGGAAAGGTGCTCAGTGAGAGGCTGTCATCATCCATCTGATGGAGAAGATGCCTCCAGGGAAAGAGAGTGACTGTCTCCTGGGGTCAGAGATTGAATGGTAATTGAATTCATAGAAAGGGGGCATTTCTGCAAGCCTAGTAAAGGCTAATACCAAAGATGCTAAACAGGTAGAAAAAACTGTATTTAAGACAAAAGTGATTGCTTTCAACTCAAGAATAGATATAACTTTTCTTTTAGGAAACCCAGGGATGATAATTTGTTGAAAGGGGTATGTTTATTTCACTTAGGTTTCCCAGGCATAGCCTCGATGGGTGGGGATAATTTTTATATTTCCATAGGCCACCTGGAAGAAAAGAGAGGAGAGGTGAGGAAGATTGAGAAAGGGAAGCAAGCTCTAGAAGAGGTCAGTCCGTCAGGGTCTCGGGAGAGAAAACAGACCATTGAGAAATTCCCTGTGTCGGGGCAGCCAAGGAAGGTTTGGTCAACAGCAACTAACATTCACTTGGCATTCAGTGCATTGTCATCTCTTTGTTGTTGCTAGCAACCTTTGGTGAATGTCTGCTACCTCAAAGGGTGTCATTTTAATAACACGGGGTTTGAGGGAAGAAAGGGGGCAGATTGGCTTCGGCTGGGTTCCCCCAAAAGGAGATGCTGAGACAAGAATTTGAGTGGAGAGGTTAATCTGGGAGTTGGGAAGTGTTGAGCTACACCCGCCAGGCTTGCAAGGCCTGTACTTGCCCAGCTTTAAGACTGAAGAAAGAGCAACAGAGACATCAGTGGTTTAATGGATGGGGCATCTTAAATGTCTGAAGCAAGGTCCTGGAGTGACACCCCACCGTGTGCGGTGGACGGTGGGCAGGACATGGAGACAGTTTTCGCTTGGGGCGGGGGATGGGAAATTGCCAGTTATAGGGGGATGATGTTAGGTGGACTCATTAGTTACCAGGGAAACCAGCAGAGGGGCACACCTCTCACCACCCCTTTGATAAAAACAATCACTAGCTGGGGCTGGGGGCAAGGATGTAGGAAGGTCAGTCATGTGAGTGGGGTGTAGGTGAAGCAGGCACTGCTCAGGTCAGGGATGTACAGAGAGCAAGAGAATAGCCATTTTGAGTGGCCTGACCATACAGGAAGGAAGTAGGGGAGTGTAGAAGTGAGATAAGAAAGGGAAGGAAGCTGATTCAGGATGAATTGATGAACAGGTCAGCTCTGCACACAACTCAGGCATAACCCCACTAAAGTCTGGGAGACTATAGAAAAAGACCCAGAATTGTCCCTGGTCCAGAGGACTAAGGACAAGAATTGTTCTAAGTTTGATTTTGCTTTTCAGAATGAGGGCACTTACAGATGCTCTGATGGATAAGTTGGAGTAACTTTGTGAGCAAGCTTAGAAAGGGTATATGATGCTAGAACAAAGGGGTGAGCAAGGTAGATGGTACAGTTTTCCTGCAGACCTACCTGGCAGGCAGTCATGGGGCTGAGCTTTCCTGCTTGGCTGCCTAAGCCAGCTCCTCCCTCCCTCCACCCCGACCCCCCATCTTCCAACCAGGAGAGAGTGTAACAGCAACAGGGCAGAGGACCATAACAATAAGCATGTGATCCAACTCTTCTCCCCATGCAGTATTCTCCATAAGATAGGATACGCGCTATTGCCATTTTTTAGACTTCTCTTTATCAGATTAATATGTGATTTATTCTTCAGTGTACCTTTCTGTCTTTCATTCTTCAACGGAAATGATGTCATAACAATGATGGCAAACACTTCAAAATAAATCTCAAATAACCCACCTTCCCTCTCCATCCCAAACAAATCTTGTTTTTGTGCATTCTTTCCGGACCCATCCTTGTGGCTACATATTACATAATAGTAATTATGACCTCCATGGAATTTTGTCGTGTGCTTTCATCAATTATATTTTTTCACTTATATTTCATATTAATTTTCTTCACAGAATGGCAACAAAGTATTGCATCCAATGGCTAGAAAATGATGTATCTAACTAGTTCCACATTTCTAAATCTGGAGGATTGTTGACTGTCAGGGAAAGTGAGCTCCAAGAAAGGCATTGGCAGCAGAAGGTTGATTACAGAGTGTTCTTGAGGGCGTAACCCCCATGGAAGGTAGGGATAGAAAGCAGGATTTGGACAGAGGGGGAAGCTGACCCTTGGAAGACGTTTGAGGCGGGCATGGTCTTGCAGAATTGTCTCAAGCTGGGGCATGAAGACAAGGGCTTCATACACCATATCCATCAGTTGTTGGCTGTGGGGTATAATGCCAGATACGGCAGTTATCTTCTGGTGAGGAAATTCTCAAAGAGGGCAGATAGTTGAGGGCTGTCTTACAGGTCCCTGCAGCTCCATCTGGGTAGGGCATCATGACGTCTAGCTCAAGGGTGTTTTCCAGTTTTCCTATCTTAGATATCATCGTAATGAGCATCTTTGGACACAGTGCATTTTCCACTCTCCTTTCTGGAGAATCTGGGTACACAATCAAATGTTGGAGCTGACAAGTTTCCAGCCTCTACAACTTTTTCTGGCGCTAACAAAATTGCACAGCTTTCTTTTGTTTACTTAATTTCTAAAATGGTGACACCATCTTTAGCTAATCAGAGATGTAGTGGGAAGAAAAGTTGCATGATATGCCTGAAACATCTTGAATATTATATTTTCCCAAACTTACATTTAGGGTAGCATTTGTAGCTAGTGGTTACAAAATGCAGATTCTCAGGCTTATTCCCTAGATATTCCAATTGACAAGTCTGAGGTGGGGCCCATGAATCTGTGTTACAAACCAGTATACTATCTATTTTTTTTCCTAGGAAAATTTGACAAATACTGCTTTAGAATATAAAACTTGTTGATAATAAATCCAGAATGCTCTGTTATTATTTTGCTACACTCTTAGAAGGAAAATAATTTGCATCCTTTCTCCTTTGCTTTTTTGTTTTTTTTTTAAAAACTTCCACCCTTCATCAAGTACACACCCTAATTTCAGCACACTCTTCTGTTATCTTGTCAGTTAAAACTCCTATAGAAATAATTATGATCTAAATTACAAATGTATTTTCATATGAACTCCCATATTTCTGGGAAATCTTCCTAGACATTAACTGAGAGCCCCCAAATATGGAGGCCACCATGTAAAGCATTTTCTATATATCATTTAATTCTTAAAGCAACCCCTAAGATTGGTTTTATCATTCCCATTTTTCCCACAGCAAGAAATAGAGTGCCCCAGAGGTGGAATAAACTACCCAAAGTCTTGATGAGCTATTAATCACTTCAAGGTGTTAGGCTTGGCAGTAGCTCTTACAAGTGGTATCCAAAGCCAAAGTCTCAGACATTGCTCTTAAACTCATAGGTATCTGAAACCGAAGACTTTCAGTTGTAAGGCACAGAAAACCCAATCCAAACTGGCTTAAGCAAAAAGGAAATTTATTGGCTCATATAACTGAAAACTCCATGAATAACAGCCTTTAGATGTGGCTCAATTGAGGGGGTCAAATGATGTCATATATATATATATATATATAGCCTCTCAACTTGAATAAATGTATTTTCTGTTTTGTTTCCATCCCCAGGCAGACTCTCCTTCTTTTGTAAAGTGGCTGCTAGCTGCTCCTTCCAGCTTTACATCCAGTGGAAAGGAGTCTTAGGTGGTCATAGCCATATAGTCTGGAGAATTTTCCTGATCAGATAGACTTAGGGTAAGCACCCATCCCTAACTGCAGCCTGGAAAGAAGATACTCTGGGTTATGTGCTTCACCCCCTGCTCCTCCCAAACCTTGAAGACAGGATGATGAAGGGGCCAGTCTCTAAACTAAAATTAGAATTGTCACCCCAATAATGTTGGGGAACAAATAGGTAAGTTTCTATTGCTACTCTATCAGGTCTTTTTCACTTTTCTTTAGTATTGAATCTGTTAAATAGCCTCCCAAAAACCAGCCTAGACAGAAATAAAGACACAGATGTAGAGAACAAACTTATGGATGCCAAGGGACAAAAACAGGGGTGGGGGGATGGGTGGTGGGTGGTGGCGGTGTGATGAATTGGGAGATTGAGATTGACATATACACACTAATGTGTATAAAATCGATAACTAATAAGAACATGCTGTATAAAAAATTAAATTAAATTAAATTAAAAAAAAACCAACAACCAAAAAACAGTCTAGAGAATTCAGGAACCATTCCAAACACTTTATACATTAACTCAGTTAATCCTCTTAACTCTAGGAGGTAGGTACTATTATTATCTCCATTGTGCAGATGAGGAAGCTGAGTGATAGGAAGGTTAAGTGACTTGTCAGAGCCTGTGTTAAAGGTGGGATGGGAACCCAGGCAGACTGCATCTTGAATCCATTCTTTTTCCCATCACACTCTGGCTTTTGTGTGGTCACAGTGCAATGTCAGTACAATGCCACGGGCTTCCCATGATCTCCTTCTGAACTAATCCTAGATTATATCCATCATCAGGTCTCTTCCCCTATAGTCTGTGTAACCCACATCCACACCACACCAGTCTCTCATCCACACCAGGCACATGCTTGGTTCTGTTCTAGACACTTGGGAGGGGGATGGGGACTCTATCAAGAAGATAGACCTGGGGCTTCCCTGGTGACGCAGTGGTTGAGAGTCCACCTGCCGATGCAGGGGACACTGGTTCGTGCCCTGGTACGGGAAGATCCCACATGCAGTGGAGCGGCTAGGCCAGTGAGCCATGGCCGCTGAGCCTGTACGTCCGGAGCCTGTGCTCTGCAACGGGAGAGGCCACAACAGTGAGAGGTCCGCGTACCGCAAAAAAAAAAAAAAAAAAAAAAAAAAAAAAAGAAGATAGACTGATTCCTGCCCACACGATGAACACCTAGACAGTTAAACAAGGGATTTTGAAAAGAATTCAAATGTCTTTGCATGCCACCTGGGAAAAAAGACATCAAATGAACAAACAGTTCATGAACTTTCCCTCGGTGTTATTTCTCTACCTTAAGATGAGCTGGCTGAGGGATTCAGAGGCAGTCTTTATTCCTGATAGCTTATATATCCTAGATCTCAGCCTCAAAGTTCTGGTTTGGACTCAGTTGTGAGTTCTTGGACTATATGAAATTTAAAGCATGATGGTTTTCCCCAGTGGTTCCCCAGACATACCAGGACCTCTCGAGGGTACATAGCTTAAGTCTTTGCCTAGGGGGTCCCACTGTGGTTATTACAGTAAGAATATGTAATACAGTGTGTCATAAGTATCAGGTGTTACCTTATAGGAATGGACTTGCTCTCTGGTGCTCTCTGGAAACAGATCCATCACACACATCACACTGGGAAGACTTGGACTAGGAGTCAGGAGTCAGCATCACTGCTCTCCTATTACTATATCTCTGTGTGGTCTCTCAAAAATCTCTTGCCTTTCTACATCTCAGACTTCTCCTTTGCAGAGTGAAGGGATCGAAATAAATACGTGTGAAGGGACATTACCTACCGTGCCAAGATTGGAGAACATTAAGGCCCCTAGAGAACATTTTTGAGGTCCTTAGAGAAGGCAGATTTTGATCAGGGCATGGAAGGTTATTAGAGAATTATACGGAGCATGTGCATAGAAAGATATTAGGAAAGGAGCCAACCCTAGAAGCCAGGAGTTAAAAATGAACTTAAGTGTTCATGTCTCAGGCTGATCAGGAAAGAGAGAATGTTGGTAAGACCCGCCATGAGAATGAAGTGTGTCTGGAAACCACATGCATCTTCATGAAGTTGCATCTGAAGGTTAAGTTCTCCAAGTCCTGCCCATAATCTGCTTCTTTCATGAGACAGAGACTTTGCCTGCCTCACAGCTTTGCTGCAGACAGTTAACTAGTTGCAAGGATGGGAAACTCTAGTCTACATTAGAAAGACAGAGAACTTCTCTCAGATGTGGCAAATGTTAGACACATTTGCTGCTCTCACTCCTACTGCCTGTGTCTGTGGAAAACATCACTAATCAATTACTGCCTCTTTCCCACTGGGCTTGGACAAAGCTTCAGAGTCTGCAGCACAGCCTTCCAAACAGCCAGTCCCAATCCATTAAAGATGGCGCTTAAGATGAAACTGATTTCCCCAACTAGCTCCTGGGTTGTCTCATCTACAGTCCTTTCTAGAATGTAACCTTAGGATCCTCCTGTAGTAGATGACAAAGTGGTTTGAGGCTTGAGTCTCAGACCCAGGGTGAGATAATATGAGCTGTAAAGACAGATAGAGGCAGATGTAAAAGTTTTGGGCACAAGCCTACAGAAGGGTTTGGTAACAGCACCTGTTTAAGCCTATTGCTTTGGGTCAGACTGGAAACACAGGGAGCCCCTCAGACGTGGCCAGGGAGTCCCCCACTCAGATCTGTCTGGGTTTAGTATAAATGGACACCCACTGTCTCCTCAGGTCTCTGGTGTATCATTTCAGCTTCTTGGCTTTCGTTCAGATTGGATCTTAGGTACAGACAGGATCTTGTCTACCCATCCTTTTTCATCATCCAAGTATTGTTATAATCCATCAGTTTATTAAGAATTAATAGATAATGGGCTGGCCCTATTTCCAGCCTTCTTCAGCCATGTTTTTGTAATGGGGGTTTTCAGGGAAAGGACCACAAGTGAGTGAACACCCTACCTCCCCATTTATATTTAATCAGATGCTAAGAGGGCAGGATCTCAGAGTTGCCAGGGGAAATCTATAAGAAACCATGGGGTCTTGACTCTTAAGGGGGCAGTCTTTTGTTGGAAATACAATAATAACAAGTGCAAGAAAAAAAGCTAGAGCAAATAAGACATTTGCCTGATGTTTTAGTAACCATCTTGCCTAAAGTGAAAGCAACATAGACTATAAACTCTGGTGTGAGGCTTGATCCTTTAGTTTCACATACTTTGAAATAACATAGAAAATGTAAGCCTCAACAGAGAAGCCTAGGTTGTCACTGTGGCTGAAACCTATTAAACGTAGGCTATTAATTGTCCTCATTAGAAAGAGAGGGTGGTACAGTGGAAGAAGATTTGGGGTCTGACATACCTGGGTTTGAAACTCAGTTTCATCACTTATAGTGTATATGAACTTGAGGACAGTACCTTACCTCCCCTGAGCCTCGGTTTTCTTTCTACAGAAACTGGAACAACTTACTGTTTGAATTCTTCAAATAACATGTCTCCAGCAAGACAAAAGTACCATGATATTGTATAAGTCAGAGATCATCTTATTGGAACAGAAATGTAGGAGATGGTGTGTATTGCTAACAAGAGCCAAGATAGAATAGTTAAGGTCTACTTTGGAATCAACTGAACAGATTGGAAACTGGGGACTAGATTTTATGAGGACACTCAGAGTTAGACCATTTCTACCATAGGACAATGGACTCTTGGTCCTCTACCCAAGGGGAGGCTGAGCAGAATAAACAGAGCAGTCTTGGACTTGTTGTAACCCTAGAGTTTGCTCCATAGATGCATGCATGTGTTGGCCAACCTACACCAACTCTCTTTTCCAGATAATGGTAATCATTCTGTGTCATTGAATTCAAACCATACCTAAGAAGGCCAAGATGATTGCTGGATAAGAAACAATACACTTCATATCCAAAATGAAAAAAATTTGAAGGCTGTTAAATGGATTAGATGGGAAGACATAGGATTCTAAGCTTGGACATTGCTCATCCCTGGAGCTAGGACCTTACTCAAAGATGTCCATGCACACGGGGCTCAGGGACAGGTTGCTAGCTACTCTCTATAGATGAGTTATCTTCCTCCCTTTAGTGGGCACGAGAACCAGTTAGCCTATATCCTTTCCTTTTCTCTCCAGCTTGGCTACTAGGAAGCATAAAGCAATTATGTGTGTGGCGCTTTTGCTTTCCTCAGCCTTGACTTTTTTTTTTGGAAATAATTTTCCCTTCTTTATTTTTCTTAAATCCCCAGCTAATGGTTCAGGTTTATTGGATTCAGGATTTTACTTTAAGCTGCCATTCATTCATTCATTCATGCATGCATGCATAGGCTACAGCAGTGGAGTCTGACCTGGGTAGGTTGGAATACCAGTTTTGCCATATTGCCATTGTGCCATTTGAGAAAAGTTACTTAATAGCTCTGTCTTCATCTATAAACTGGGGTAATAATAGAAGCTGACTCACAAAGTCACTGTGAAGATTCAATGAAATGCCATGATGCAGGGCTTAACACAGAACCTGGAACATAGCACACCCTCAGACCATTTCATTTCTTATCTGCTTAGGAGTTAGGATGCCGGCAAATGATAAATGTAACAGATAGATACCTACAACATGGGAATGGCAATGACAATCCTGGCTGGCCTCCCTGGCTGAGTTCAGGGCTACGATTGATTTGAATATTTTTTCCACTTGGGCTGCTATACACCCTATATTCCCAAACCCAGAGAAATCTCTGAGTCCATAGAGATCTGTCCCTAGGTACCGGGCACTTCCAGGTTATCTGCCTTTAGCCCCCCATAGGATAACATTGTAAACCAGCAAATGCCAGGCAGCTTTCCCACTCAGGGAAGTCTCACTGATTCCCCCTTGTGAGCTGTAATTGTGCTTGCATTGCCAGTTCAGACTTCTTCTATTTAGCCTGCACTCCTGTCTCACCAGCGATTCTCACAAGGCCAGCAATAAATGTGTCTTAAATGGAAAATGTTGTTTGTATATGCGGCATCACAGGAGTTGTTATTAATACAGCTCTAGGAAGACAGCTGCTGCCAACCTGCTGGAGAAGCTGCAGCCACATACAGAGCTTGATGTGTTGTCCCAACGTCTCAGGGCTGGGAGGCACTTAAAAGTCCTCAGGTCCAGCCCATATCTGATGTTTGAGTCCCTCTGTCCTGGGGCCATCTAACTTGGGCTCCAGTGGCTCCAAGGGAAGGAAGTCTTTCATCAGTTATAACTCTTCTGCTGTGACTTTTTCCATCTCTGGGAAAAGCTGCTCATTACAATTTTGTTTGTTGGTTTCCTAGCATTGGCTTCAAATTTGCTTTTTCAGAATATCGTCTTATTGATGCTGATTCAGATCTTTGTGATTATAAGGTACAAATAAAATCTCTCTTGCCCATGATAGCTTTATAGATTGGAAGAGAACAGTTGTGGTTCCAGGGAGATTTCTCTACTGGCAGCTTGAGCGTTCCCAGGCCCCTTTATTATCGCAGACTCACATCCCAGCTCCACCTTGGACAAGCTGCACGACTTTGGGGAAACTACCTAAACTCCCCCAAACCTCAGTTTCCTCGAGTTTAAAATGGGACATGCATATGTATATATCTATTTAAAATAGTATATAACTTGGAGAGATGTGAAGTTAAATGATCTAAATTACAAGGTGTTAGACAGTGCCTGGCATGTAAGAGGCACTTCGTATATAGCAGCAATCATTACTGTTGTTGTTTTGTCACTGGGCTTTGAGCACAATACACTAGGTGTGCTCTGACTAACCCAGGGCTGATCCCAACTTATCAGGGTCTCTGCACTACTGAATGGTCTAGGCCCTGCCTCCCTTTCCACCCTCATCTCTCACTGGTTCTTTTTTTTTTTTTTTTTTTTGCGGTATGAGGGCCTCTCACTGTTGTGGCCTCTCCTGTTGCGGAGCACAGGCTCCGGACGTGCAGGCTTAGCGGCCATGGCTCATGGGCCCAGCCGCTCCGCGGCATGTGGGATCCTCCCGGACCAGCGCACGAACCCGTGTCCCCTGCATCGGCAGGCGGACTCTCAACCACTGCGCGACCAGGGAAGCCCTCTCACTGGTTCTTTCCTTGGTTAGCCACACTCCATCGACACTGGTCTTTGTCCAGGTCTTTCCATGTGCTAAGCACTTTCCTGCCTTGGGGTCTTCACTTTCTCTGTCCTCTCTTTGTGGCATGCTCCTCCGTCTCATCTGGATGCCCACAATTTTCATCATTGTTTCTTTCTCAACTTCAAGTCTCACTTCTCCCAACCCTACTTCCCAAAAGAGGTTTCCCTTGATCTTCCATTTAACAAGTTTTTCCAACATATTTCTCATGCTGCATCCTATCTCTGTTCCTCATAACAGTCATCAAAACAAGCAATTTTATATTTGTCCATGTATTTAGCTTGTTTAATGTTTTTTTTCACTGCTAAAATATCAGCAACATGAACACAAAGAAAGACCCTTTTTGTTTATTTTAAAACATTTTTCTCAGTGTGTTTCAATGGAAAAATTTAAACATACAGAAATGTTGAAAGAATAGTAACATGAACGTCCATATACACATCCCTTATATCACACAAGTAATATTGTACTATATTACCTTTATCACATATTTATCCATCCATCCATCCCTCCCTCTATCCCTTCCTCCATCCTTCCATCCATCTTCCATCCATCCAACCATCAACTCCTCCATCCTTCCTACCATCCATCCTTCTTATTACTTGCTGCATTTCAACCTGAGATGAAGACATCAGTACGCTTCATCTCTAAGCACTGCAGCATGTACATCATTATTAACCAGAGTTCAATATTCATTTATGATTCTTCTTTTGTTCTTGAGGTAAGATGCACATAGAGTGAAATATACAAGTATTAAGTACACAATTTGATGAGTTTTGAAAACATATATAACCCAAACTATATAATTATATAACCCAAACCCCTGTCAAGACATAAAACATTAATGTCACCCCAAAAAGTTTCCTTATGGCCCTTCTTAGTTAAACCTTAACTCCACTCACCTTTGAAGCAACTACTATTCTGATCTTTTTCGATACTGATTAGTTTTCCTTTTTCTAGAATTTCATATAAATGGAACCATAGAGCATGTATTCTTTTTTGCAAGACTTCTTTCATTCTTCATACTGTTTTTGAGATTCTTCCAAGTTGTGACATATATCAATAATTCATTCTTTTTATTGCTGAGTGGTATTCTATTGTTTGGGTATATGGGAATAACGCAATCTGTTCTGTTGACGGACACTTGGGCTATTTTCTATTTTTGACTATTATGAATAAAGACGTTGCACATATTCTATTATATTCATTTACTTTGCTCTTTGGTTATTATGAATACAGAGGCTACAAGTATTTGATTATATTCATTAATCTTAGGTAAATACCTAGGAGTGAAGTTTCTGGGTCCTAAAGTAAGTATAAG
Organism: Mesoplodon densirostris; assembly: GCF_025265405.1. NCBI lineage: Eukaryota > Metazoa > Chordata > Mammalia > Artiodactyla > Ziphiidae > Mesoplodon > Mesoplodon densirostris. The sequence continues at coordinate 20,619,186 of NC_082676.1, read as the reverse complement.
TTTACTTTTATAAAATACTGCCGGACCTTTTTCCAAAGTAGTTGTAGAAGAGTCTGTTTTGTTCACTAACATCAATGGGCTAGTAAGTGAGTTTGGCACAAAAAAAGTACCTAATAAATATTTGTTAAATTAATGAAGAGAGAAAACAAATATTAGTATAGTGAATGTTCTCACCCTTTCCTACTATTTACTAGTGAAGCATGACCCTTTGAGAATCAGTTAAGTTCTAAGCGTTTTCGATTTCATTCTATCTGGGAATAATAAAGTGTGCCTCAGACAGCTCCTGAAAGGATTAGGGCAGAAGGGCCAAGGATATGGTGGGGATTTTAGGAGGTGAGTGGCACATGTATTTAATATAACTGTGCCCTTTCTTCTGTTCCCTCATCCTCACTTGTCACAGAAATATTGGCCAAGGCAGTTGGGGAATATGCCAAGGCTTAGGCACGGGAGGAGCCAGGCAAAGCCAAAGAGCAAGAAGCACTTGGACAAACCCACTGTCCCTCTCCAAGGCAGATTAATGTTTCTGTCTAAAGTTGGCATTTATATACTTGACTTCTACATTTTCTCCCCTTCAGATTTAATGTCTAGGTTTGTCTGATTTTCAAACTGGGTTATGTGAATGTCAAACTTTCGATAACACTTTAATAGAGGTGTCCATTAACCTGTGCTAAATTAGAGCCCAGCATCTCTGGAAGTACGTGTGGCATCCACATGAATACCAAATGCCATCATTAAGTGCAGCACTTACGCGATGAATACCAAATGCAGAGCCCAACTCAGAGACTCAGACTCCGTTCCCAGGAGCTGCCAACACATCTTTGTATTTCCTCGGTGGTACCAGTCAGCCCTGTTTGCTGTTTATTTCCAGGTGATGAGATGTGGCAATTGTGGCTTTGTCTGAAATAAATACATGGCATCCTAATCACCAAATTCAGGGATGGAGCAACAAGGAGGCTGGTACAGATCTCCCAGAACTCTGCAAGAGGACGCCTACTTAGTATGCAAGACAGATTCCAAACACTTCATAAAAGGCGATAACTTTCTTTGACCAATGAATATATTATTTATAAGTGATTCCAATGCCTCCTTCTCTCCCTCCTTCCTTGCCAGTCCCCCCTGCCCCCCATTTCACAGTACGTTGTAGCACTTGTTCCATGATGAAGGCCCTCATGATAAATAATTTATAAAGCAATTTACAAGTACATTATTTTTAGCAAGAAGATAAGACCTGGAAGAAAGTTTTTTACTGATACACACACACACACACACCCCATGACTTATAGGAGCAAGATACCAGAACACCAGTGAGTAGCGGGGGATGGGCAGGAGGTAAAGGTGTTATAAGCCACAGAGCTGGGCTCTTATACGTGAGCCCTGGGAAGTATATGAAGTACATTTGCATAACAAGCAAGAGAAAACTCAGCAAAAAGAATCTTTTCTTTTCATTCTTGGTACACAGCTGCTAGGGTCTTTCAGACAGTATGATTCTAAGTGGAGACATTTCCCTTATAATGTCTAACTTCTCTTGAACATGTCTATTGATCCAGGTCCAGTGGTAAGAGTTCTCCATAAATGATCTCAGTTTATCTTCAGTATCTCTATGAAGAATGTATTATTATTCCCATTAGAGGGATGAAGAAACTGTGGCTGTCTCCCGGGGTCCAATATTCCCTCTTTGAACTCCCCATCTGGTTAAAGCTGCTTATTTAAGTTTCTATTCAATCACTAACATTTGACAGCTGTTTGATAAGCTCCTATTCTCTGTCAGGTGTTGTGCTGGCATTTGGGAGGTGTAGATGGATAATGCATCTATATGAAAACTAGAGCAATGCCATCTAAAAGAAATAAAATGCAAGCCACATAGATAAAGTCAAAACTTCTAGAAGTTATAGTATAAAGAAGGTAAGGAAAAGGTGGAATTGATATTAATAACGTATTTTCTTTGGCCCAATCTATCCTAAACATTCTGATTTCATGTAGTGAATATAACGTCATTAATGAGATATTCTAAATTCTTTTTTTATATGGTCTTCTAAACCCAGTGTATATTCCATGTTTATGACACATCTCAGTTAGGACTGGCCAATGTCTACGTGTGGCTTATGGCTGTTGTACTGGGTGGCGCAGATTTAAAGGAAAACAAAGGAGGCTGATGCAGGGGGTGAAAATATCACTGGAGTGTGACATTTGCTCTCAGAAAGATTAGCACAGGGTGGGTCTAGGTAGTGAAGTGGGGACCTCAAAGCCAGAAAGAAGAATTCAGCTGAAGTAGAGTGCAGGAGGCTGAGATGGAGTCAGGTTGGAAATGAGGGGCCAATGAGAGCAACCTTCCCTGGACTTTAGTTATCCCCTTACTTCCCTAGTGATGAATGATCTGATTTCTTGTCCTGCTGTTTCTTTACTATTTTCTTTAAATGGATTTACTTTTTAAACTTAAACAAATTCATTTACCTCTGGAACTTTTTGATGTTAGCATTAACGGAAAAGCAGGATGGATTGTTATAAATAAATTAACCATAAAAGAAATACAAAGCCAACAAAACAAAGTCATTCAATTCTAGCCCTATATTTTTGCCTGCGCAAAGCTTTGGGGTCTGCTTTATCTTTGTTTAAAAAAAAAAAAAGGAAATGAGCAGAGAGAACTTATGCTTCAGACCAAAATGAAGTATGAGGGACTCTTTCTGCTCTCCATTAACACAACCAAAAAAAAAAAATGACAAAATATATGCAGTAATGTTTTTCAAGACCTAGGCAAGAGGCGACAAAGGACACTGATTCCTGAGAGGTGGTTAAAAAAATGAGGTGAGCCCATCTTCCTGTCTAGGGAAGAATCTGCCTGACAGTGAGAACTGCTCTGATCCCACTTTACAAATCTTAGAAAGACCTCCAAGGACCGTAATGTTTCCAAGTAATTTAACTTCATTCTAGAACAAAGCTAAAGAATATTTATAGGAATATAAAAATTACCAGGCTTCGGTGTAGGGAGGGGAAGCCCAGGTATAGCCTGACAGCTGAGGACACAGAGCTGAGAGTCCAGGGAGATGAAGGCAACCAGTATTCATAGGGCAGAGTACTGAAGGGGTGAGAGCTGCACAGAGGGAACCCCAGGTATCTGCAGAGGCCTCCCCACAAGCATTCAACTGAGTAGTGATCAGTACATTTATGTAAAGAAGGGATTAGAGTTAAGAGTGCCCTATGCTCACACAGGATGCTCTGACCAGCCAGACTGGAAACCTCACGATTCATGGGGCATGGGGTAAATTACACAAATGGATCCTGCATCAGCAGCAGGGAATAATTAGCCCTACAGTGAGTACATCTCTGATCCTATTTAACATGTCTTAAAAGCAAGATTCCAGGTCTTGTTTCCAAATAACTTCACTAGATCCAGGAGCAAGCTAATGGATATTTTTAGGAATATAAAAATCTCCAATTACAACAAGGTAAAATGGACAATGTCTTGTGTCCAATCAGAGATAACCAGGCATACAAAGAAGTGACAAAGTATGATCCCTGATGAGGAGAAAAATAAATCGAAACCGAACCAGAACTGACAGAGATGTTAAAATGAGCAAACACATACAAAAATAAGGTGTGATAACTGTATGCCAATTATGCCTCAATAAATCATTTTTTTAAGAAGAGGAACTCAGCAAGTAGTCAAAAATTTCTGCCTAGTACTAAACTGTCTTCTCAATATAATCAGAATTAGCAACTCTACGTGAGTCAGCATTGCTCAAAACTGTATTTGCATGCCATGTAAATTCATCACCCAGAGCCACGTGGGGGAGCACCGGACGCCTGGGGAAACTCTTGGCCATTCTGGGCCCAGGACTGGGGACAGAGGACGCTGCGACTCTTTCAGAAACTGCAAGGATGACATTTAGCTGGAACATACAGTGCCAAAGAAAGACCAGAGAGTGGGAACTCTTGCTGTAATTGGGGACTGAACTGAGATTTTTAACTATTTTGGCATAAGTTAGGTTGACATACTAGCGCAAATATTGGCCTATATTCAAATCCTCGTTCTTGTCTGTTTTATTGGAACTTCAGGAGGTTAAATCACCTCTCTGAGCATCCCTTCCCTCATGGGTAACATAGGAATATTAGCCACAGCCTACAGTGATGATTTGAGAAGATTAAATTTTATAACATAGGTCACTCACTTCTGTTTCTTCATTTTCCTCACAGCGCTTAACACGATCTGAAATTGTGGTATTTTGATATTGCTGATATTCTTCACTCCTTACTTTCCCATCACCCAAAGTAGGAGTCTTGTCTGTTCTGTTCAAGGTTGCATATCTCATGCTTGGTATGCACAGCATTGGACGAGTAGCAACCCTCAGTAAATATTTGTTGAGTGAAAGAATGAACTCAGGGAGCGTAACACTACATCTGGAACATGGTAGATGAACAGCTTTTTAAAAAGTGTTTATTTAGGTTCTTAGAACAAGGCCATGGCATCAAAGGTATGAATTCCTTCCCCCAAGATCTTTCTAACTTGTCAGGGGATAAGTGAAGCAGGGTAGCCAGTAGTCTAACTCTGAGTTCTCCCTAAGTTCACTGTTTCAATCAAGGTCGAGAAAACTTCTTCTGCCTTGAGCCATGTTGAGTCATACTAGATTTAAGGAAAGAAGAAGTAAATAAAATGTCCCGTCTGATCTGCCTGGATGAACCACAGTCCTGGCCCCAGAAGCTGGCCCCCTGGAATGGTCCAACAGACCATGGCACAGAAGAGATAGTTAATAATAAGTTATAAACATGGCTCAGCAACCACAGGGAGATCTTGTATCCACTTGCCCAGCCCACAGGGTCACTCACTGGCCTGTTCTACCTCATGGGCTTAATTGGCATCAAAGCGAAACAAATCCAATAAAATGTTTCCCTGACCTAGAAGTGAGTTCAATGATTCATTTTCTCATTCATTTTCTCTCCCTTTCTCTTCTTCCTGCCAAACAGCTGATCATAGCTGATGGAAGAACAAAGGAACGGGTATTTTAGAGAAGTCATCCTCATATTTCTCCTTATTCCTTTGCTCCCTCACAAGACTCAAGACCTTGTCCTAAAGCTTACCAAGACTTAGTGCTAAAGGCCACTTGGATAATGGTACCATTTTTGTCCTCCCAGGAGTAGGAGGCACTAATGTGACATCTTGTTTCTACCTTTTTGTTGCTCCATGGTGGCCATGAAAATGCTGTGCTCACATCCCCTGCTATGGGGGATGGCAATGACTGAGGACTCCCAGCTGGGACCCTTCTGGATCTACCCCAACAGTGGAACCTTGGCCACACTTCCCATGAGACACCAATGAGTCAGTACAGTATGGGATGCTAAGGCAGGTTCATTCTTGCAAGATTCAGGATCCCTTTAATAAGTGACTTTTTTTCAGCTTTATTGAGGTATAATTGACAAATAAAATTATACTATATTTTAAGTGTACAATGTGGTGATATGATATATGGATACATCATGAAAAGATTCCTACTGTCCAGTGAATTAATGCATCCATCACCTCACATGTTTCTCTTTTTTGTTTTGTTTGGTGAGAACACTTAAGTTCTACTCTCTTAGCAAATTTTGGTGATACAGTACAGAATTTTCAACTATGGACATCATGTTGTACATTAGATCTTCAGACCTTATTCATCTTATAACTGACAGTTTGTACCCTTTTAAAACAGGTGATTTTGATTTGAGGAGTTGCCATTGGCCTGGTCAAGATGTTCTCAGCACTGTGTTGCTGTCTGAAACCCTTCAATCAAATCCTCCGTCCTTTCTTTTCTCCTTCACAGGCATCAGGTGTGAAGGCTCTCTTGCTTTCCTTCAGCATCTTCTTCCTGTTTCTTCACAAACATTTCTTGCACAAAATCTCATACACATCTAATTCTGTCTTCGCAGAGAATCTAAATGAACATGGGTGGTACAAGGCAATAAGACAGGGCTTGGGGACTGTCTCACTGCCATTCAGTTGGCAAACAGGCTCTCCTCCTTAGTGGTATATGGGGCAGAAATAGTCCCTGGCACAGGCTGGCAACCCAATGGCCAAAGATATCACCAGCAGTGAGCTGAGACATTGTCTCAGATGGGAAAACCCTTGGTGGTGGGAAAACCCTTGCAGTGCAGTGACTCAGACCACTGAAAGATGCCTACAAAGACAGGAGGAAGGAAAGATCTTCCCAGTGGGTGGAGCTCAAAGTAGTCTGTATTAGTTTGCTAGGGCTGTCATAACAAAATGTCATAGACTGTGTCAATTAAACAACAGGAATTTATTTTCTCACAGTTCTGGAGGACAGAAGTCCAAGACCAAGGTGTTCGCAGGGCTGGTTTCTTCTGTGACCTCTCTCCTTGGCTTGCAGACGGATGCTTTCTTACTGTGTCCTCTTTCCTTTGTGTGCACATGTGTCCCTGCTGTCTCTCTGTGTGTCCAAATTTTCTTTTCTTAAAGGGACACCAGTCAGATTGGATTAAGGCCATAAAAACCTCATTTTAGCTTAATTACCACTTTAAAGACCTTATCTCCAAATACGGTTTTATTATGAGATACCAGGGGTTAGGACTTCAACATATTGATTTTGGGGGAACACAGGTCATCCCATAATACAGTCATCCAGTCATCAACTTTGCATGGAAAGATAAATAGCCCAAGGTGAGAATGTATCTAGATTCTGTGGCAGTGGCCAGTAGCTGGGCCAATTGGTCAGGGGCCTGGATGGAAAAAGGCCTAGACAACGTAAGCCATAGGAATCTGAGGTAGACGCATGTGGATGGACATGTGAGAGGGGGCAGAAAGTGTAGGTTTTTGTACCAAACCTCCACCCCAAATAGAAAACCATTAACCATGAAAGAGGTACTGAACAATCAAGTAGATAGAAATGACTCAGCCTGGTGACATTAACCAGCTTTCTTTATTGGCCACCTCAGAGCTGATAAAATGAGCACACAGACAGAGTGGCCATGGTGACAGAGGGGGAGGCTACTATGGGCCCAATAGCATGGACTTCCACTTACCCAGGCCAGTCTAGCTGCAGCCCCTGTATCTCCAACTTCCCAGCGACAGTAACCAACACTGAGGCCCTGATATGGCACTATTTCTCGAGGAGACCAAATTTGTTAGCAAATTGGTTTCACATGGTCCTTCTTTCTCAGAAGGGTCTGCAGGTAGTCCTTTCAGGGATGGACACCTACTCTGAGTATGGGTTTGCATTTCCTACCCACAGAGCTTCAGCCAGCACCATGCCACAGGGGCCATGGAATGCCTGATCTAAAGACATGGAATTCCACACAACACGGCATCCAACCAAAATACTGGCTTCACAGTCGAGGAGGTATTGGAGTGGGCTCATATCCCAGTAATCTACTGGCTTGGGAATTTTCTTGGAACTACTCAGAAGTCTGAGACTGCCTACCCTCCTTTCTTCCTGCAATCCTTCACAGATATCAGACCTGCATCATGGTCTATAGACTCTTTCTACCTTCTCTAGCTCACTCTCCTTTTACTTCCAATAAATCTCTGGTGTTTCAGATCCTGTCTTAGAGTCCACTTTTCTGAGAACCTGAGCTAATGCAAAACCCTTTTCAAGAAAGTTTCTCCCTCCCTGTAACTTATATGTGTGTGGTCAGCTTCCATCGGCTGATTGATTCTATCTGTGCCCTTTTATCACCCTAAATGACTCTACTTACAAGTTCTTAATTTAATGCTAACTATTCCAAATGTATTACTAGAGTTTTATTTCACCTTTTCTTTAGAAAAAAAAATTGGCTCAAATCCCTTGATCATAAGTAAAAAATCACAGACCTCTTCTGTTAATGTATTGTACATAATTATATTTGAACTTTCTGTCTTAGGAGGAAATTAATATTTTGTGCTAATGGATACATTCCAGTTATTTTTAAAACCTTACTTTTTGTGATAGTAGTAGTTGGAATCTTAGATGTTAATCTGCCATGACATCATATTTCATGGATTTTGTAATGTGTTCCAAATGTTATATATCTTAAATTTCAGTGATGACTAAGGTGATTTTATCAGCCAGGAAACCCAGGATATCAATGCTTCCACTTTCTATTTTTTAAAGATATTCCACTTTTAGGATAATATACACCCAGAAGTATAAAACAGTAGTCAATGGGGTAATAAAAAATATGTGTAATTGCTTTGTTTGCTGTACTTGCCAGCATTCAATTAATTTAGATTTAGCTAACTTCCAAATTTTGAGGGTTTCCAAAATATAGTATTTTTCCCAATTCACCACAGCAAACAAGTGACCCCCCCACCCCATTTAAAAATTATTCCTGATTTCCCTTAAATTATTTTCCAAGCATTCCCAAATCTGTAAACTATCACAAAAAAGTGATAAACAAATAATAAAAATAAGATTTTCCTCTAAATATCCCTAAAAGTAAGCTCTACTGAATTTCTTGTGCAACTCTTGAGGCTTCTAGAAAAATGGTGAGATTCTTGGGGACAGAGGCTAGATTATTCCTCTTGTGTTTCTGTGGTCACCAGCAAAGCAGTGAGCAGGTAGTTAGCTTTTAGTAACTGTTTCCTATTTCTCTCTCAGATGCTCCCATTTTGAGAAAAATCTTGCTCTGGGGATCTAGGATAGTAGAAATGGGCCTATGTTTCCTGCATGGGGTTTGTACAAAGAGAAAATGAGAAGAATTTAAAAGTACTTGTTAAAAAAAAAATGATTCCAAGCTTTTGATTTATCAGAAATTCTTACTACTCCACCTAAATCCCAATGTTCAGAAAATCATGATACCTGCTCCACTATATTGTTTTGTGGAGTCCCCTTTTGATCAAATCAAATGCTAGAAGGTCATTCCCACAATGTTTAGCATCAAGATAAGGTCAGGCATTAATTAATGTTGAATTACCAAAGAATTCCTATGGAAATGCATATGACATCTACATTAAAACCATAATTAACTAATTAACCAATCAATTATAATGATTAATGTGATCATAATGAATGTATGGCAAATGGTTATTAATTCCTAAAGTTTCCAAAGTGAATGCATTAATCACAGTTGAATTCATGGTATAATGTGGGTGCCTAATTGTCTTTCTGAACTCTGGGTAAGATATAATAACTTACATCTGCTTAGAACTTTTGCAGTTTATCAAGCACTTGGCACATGTTATCTTATTTTTTTCCTTGTAACAGACTTGTGAAGCACTGGAAGGAAAGTGTTACTGTTGTTATTGTTGTTTCCATTCCACAGGTGGTAAAATTAAGTTTCGGAGAAGTTGCAGATTTACCCAGTATCACACTTTTTGTATTTCCTCCTTCAAGCAGGTCTTCCAACAATTTTGGTTGGTATCTGGAGCTCTGGACATAAACATTTGTACTAGAACTTACCCATCATTTCCCAGACCTTTTATTGCATTATACTGTCTGGTGTTTTCTTAAAAAATTAATCAGCCTGTCATCATATCATAGATGTAAATTGGGAGAGAATTTTACCACTTAATGAGAGAAACCCTGAGTTACTTAGAAGAGAAGGGGGTCTGGGGCTGGGATCCCTGGGCTTCTACTGTGTGGCTGGATGGGAGGGAGGGGTCAAGAATCATTGTGTGATTTTTTCAGTTTTCCTAATTTTCCTCCATTGCAAGTCTTGTAGCACCCAGCACCATTCCAAGAGCATATTAACAATTAACAAGTGTACTTGCTGAATTAGTATATGTAACTGGATGAGGAGTAAAACCAAAACCAAAAAAAACTCAAACAAAATGACAGAAAATACTGAAGGGTCCTTTGGAATCAGGCACCAAGCTTTAGCATGTAAAGAGATACTTAGACCTCTGCATTCAATTATTTTCTGATTTTCCCTGGGACATTGTGTAACTTTTGAATACATGATCATCATAAATGTGGAATAAGTCAATAGGGAAATGTCAGAGGAGATGAACATGGAGACAGGCTCAAGCATAGGCTAAGAATGCAAGGAAGAAGAGGGGGGTCATTCTAGATCAGAGCCATAGCATCTGTCCAGGGCAGAAGTGGGAGAGAAAACAGTAAAGAGAAAGGCCTTACAAAAGTTAGGTTATCATCAGAAAGCAGTAGGAGACAGGGTGGGACCAGAAGACCAGCTGAGGGAGAGTTCATTCTGGAAGAACTTGAGGACCAAAAAGGAAGTGAAGTCAACACATGGTGGAAGAAAAACCTAGACCAGCTGCAACCAAAGATCACTTTGAATGTCAATCTACCGGAAATGCTTTCACATTAAAGGATGTTTTGAGTAGTGGATGAAATTTTTGAGGTCTTGCTGTATTTCAAAGTCATTTACTCTGTAAAGCATCACAGACATTTGAAACTGACTCAGAACCTGGTAGAGTTTTTAGTAAGGATCTTGATAAGTGACATCAACAGTTCCAGAAGAGGACCAGCAAACCAGTGTGGCCACGTGCACTGGTGCCACACCTCACTGGGGAGTGTAGCTCTTGCTAATTGAGGAATGACTGCATGTTCAGGTCAAGTTTTAAGGTGTACTTAAGTGAGCTCACAGTTAAACTCTAGGTAGTTTCTTTTTTTCTTTTTTTGCGATACGCGGGCCTCTCACTGTTGTGGCCTCTCCCCTTGCGGAGCACAGGCTCCGGACGCGCAGGCTCAGCGGCCATGGCTCATGAGCCCAGCCACTCCGAGGCATGTGAGATCTTCCCGGACCAGGGCACGAACCTGTGTCCCCTGTGTCGGCAGGTAGATTCTCAACCACTGCACCACCAGGGAAGCCCTATGTAGTTTCTTTTTAAACTCTATTCTGTGGTTAACTCATTTTCAACTAATTATTATGTTGTAGGCATAAACACCAAAGTGAAAGTACCTTTTCTAAAATGTTATATTCTTCACTGTTCAGTTCATTATTTAAATATTATTTAGTGTCTACTACACAATGATGGGCCCCAGGGAGACAAAGATAAATATATCATGTTTTTCCCACTGGGAACTCTAAGCTTAGTAGGGCAGACAGATATGTAAGTGAATAAGTGTCTTTTGGAAATGGATCCACCTGGCAAGGGTAGTCCTGGTTAAAGTGTACAGAGTGTGTGGAGCAGGAAATATCTCCCTTATAGTCCAATCTAATGAAGCTGATCCAAGTCTGTGTACTTTAGATTATGTGAGCATGCTGGGAGAAGTTTACCAACAAGTTTCACCATATTTAACTGATTCCAGAAAGTTCTGTCACGAGTTGGAATATGGAATCATGTATAGTGGTTAGGAACATAAACATTGAATTAAAAAGATTTTTTTCTTTTAAAGAATGTATGTTTTAATCTTGTCCCTGCCATGTATCCAATGAGTTGCCTTGGATAAGTTAACTCTGTTATCCTCAATTTTCTTTTCTATGAAAATGAATATTGACACCTATGCTAGATACAGAGTTAGGGCTTAAAGAAAATAGTGTATATAAAGTGCACAGAAACGTGCCTAGCAATTAATGTCTTAGCCTGGATACCCTAGAACAGAATCTGAGACAAAGCGCTAATGCCCTATTGGAAGGTGCAATCCCAAGGCAGTGAGAATGAGGCTGGGAAGGATGGAAGCAAATACCTATGTGACCAGTATTTCAGGAAGAGCCAAGGCTGGTCATTCAGCCAAGCCAGAGGTTTCTTTTCATCAATACCATGCTTCATATCACCCCAAAAGAAAGGCATGCAGAGGGTCTTTATTTGCTAGATTTCTCCCTTCTTGGGCCATCTATCAAACAGTTTGTCTAGCCTGGTTTCAGAAGTGTTGAATGTTGAGGCAGTGGGGGGGTGGGGTTGGCAGCAGTTGTTCATGGAGTCCCAAGACCAGGCTGGCCGTAGGAATATCTGCTCTAGAATCAACAGGCTGCATAACTCCAGCTTAGGATATCTTGTTTTCCCCTGATGCCTGGTTTTGATTAAATGCATATGTCATATTCAAAGGCCCCTGCTCAGCTCAGCTCAGTCCCTGGGTTCCCTTCTGTAATTATTTTGTTTAAACTGTGTCTCTGATTATGTCAGGTCTTGACTGTAGCCCTAAGTACAAGAGTGTAATAGGATATACCTATTAAACAGATGTTGGACCTTAATGGATATGTTTTGAACAATCAATCGAAATTAAACTTTCAATAACTACTGTAGAACAAGAAAACATATCTCCTTACATTAAACAAAGCAATATGGCCTCTTACTGGTTCTCTAGGGCAGCGGTTTCCCCAGATGGGTTGTGTATCAGAATCTAAGAGGGGACATTTTACAATTCAGATTCTTGGGCCTCCACTTATCAGACATTATGATTCACAGATCTGGGACAGAACATAGGCATCTGAATTTTTAAAGGGTCCTGTGATATTATGATTTATTATAAGACATATATAGTCCCTGTGTCTGGCATAGAGCTCCTAAAACTCTTGGAATTTCCTTAGTGATGAAAACCATAAAGATGTCTCTTGTTCCATGTATGAAGTGCCTTTTGGACCACACCTAAGGATGGGGGCTGGTTGCCAGGGAACCAATGTTGTGATTGGAGGGTTAGAGCTTTCAGCCCCACCCCCACCTCCAGGGAGGGGAGAGAGACTGGAGGTTGAATCAGTCACCAAAGGCCAATGATTTAATCAATCGTGCCTATGTAATGAAGGCTCCATGAAAATCCGAAAGAATGCAGTTCAGAGAGCTTCTGGGGTGGTGACCACGTGGAGGTGCTGTGGGGAGTGGGGCACCTGGAGGGGGCATGGGAGGCCTGCGTGCTTTCCCCACATCTTGCCCTATGCCTCTCTTCCATCTGGCTGTTCCTGAGTTTTATCCTTTTATAAGAAACCAGTGATCTAGTAAGTAAAATCTTTCCTGAGTTCTGTGAGCTGCTCTGGCAAATTAATTGAACCCAAGGAAGGAGGGGGTCATGGAAACCTCTGATTTATAGCCAGTTGGTCAGAAGCACAGGTGACAACCTGGGCTTTTGACTGTTGTCTTAAGTGGGTGGGGTGAGTAGTGTTGTCTTGTAGGACTGAACTCTTAATCTGTGGGATCTGATGCTACTTACAGGTAGATAGTGTCAGAATTGAGTTGAACTGTAGGACATCCAGTTGGTGTCCAGAAAACTGCTTGGTGGTAGTGGTGGGGAAATCCCCCCATGGACTGGAACTGAGCTCTATACACTTTTAGGTCCGTTGAAAATTATAATGTTCAGCTGGGTTTGGAGGCCATGAGCCTAGAGACAATTAGAGATGGTCATTTATAGACCATTTATTTGTTACTAGAAACCAATATTTTCAATCATTCATTCATTCTTCACCCATTGATTCAGCTATTAATTGGCTGATTGATTGAGTCTTCATTAGTTTAATATCCTCTGGGCACCTGGTATACACATGGCATTGGCCTAAACTTCTTTGGGATATAAAAGATGTTTACTTAAGATGCTTCTGCTCTAAAAAGTCCTTGCAGTTAGCTGAGAGTGGGGAGACCAAATGTTCATTCAGTACCCAGTCTTGTTTCATGCATGTACTATATACTTTCATAGTCAACATCTTACAATAGCCCTAAAGAGGAGGTAGTGTTATCTCCATTTTATAGGTGAGAATACTGAGTTTAGAGAGTTTAAGGAAAACATGTTCACTATTACTCTGTTAGTAACTGCCAGAGGTGAGGAGATGTGTGCAGAGAAAATAAACATAATGAAAGAAAGACATCAATAAATCTTGTAAGTCAGTTAAAAAATATAGAGGGTTAATATAAAGGGAGGTCACATCCATCCTGACTTAGCAGAGAGAAGACAACAGTCTAAGCTTAGAAGAAGGCAGTGAAGGACATTTTAGACAGACTAGGCAAAGCCAGGACTTTCCAAACCTGGCAGGTCATCTAAATCACCAGGGAGCTTTACAAACAACTCTGATTCAGTGGGTCTCATGTGGGGGGCTTCAGAATCTGTATTAATTTAAAAGCACCTGAAGTGATTCTGAAATATTAGCCAGGTTTGGGAATAAGATACTTGTTTACAGAATGGATAGAGGCACCAAAGTGCTTTCAGGCACTTGTTCAACACGTAACTTGACTGAACAGAACTGGGTCGCTCAGGAGTAATCTGTCACCATCATCCCCATTTAATTCATCACCAAGTCCCACTGGTTCTGCCTCAGATGGTCACTCCGATTATACTGACCCTTCTCCAGCTCCATTGCTACCCTTTGGCCTCTATCATCTCACCCCTGAATTAACTACCTCTCATTTTTGCCCCTTCAATATACATATATATTCAGTCTCCATTCACAGCGGCTTTACTGCTCTTTCTAAAATTCAACTGATCATGGCATATGATGGCCATGACTCAGTTAAAAATTGTCCACAGTCCCCATTTCTGTATTCCTCAGAATGGCCTTCAAGGCTTTCTCAGTCTGGATTACCCCTTCATTTGTTTGTTCATTAATTTACAAAATGTACTTAGTGTCTATGACATGCAAACACTGTGCTGGACAATGGCAATGCAGTGATGAATAAGACACAATTCCTGCCATTCATAAGCTCACACAGTACAATAAACATTGTTGAGAGGTGAACTCCAAGTATTGAGATTGTGGAAGGCTTCCTGGAGCATGTGATGTCCGAAGGACTGATAAGAGACATTCACTGGGTAGAAAGGGAAGGGCAATTGTGATAGGTCATAGCAGGTCAAGGGCATGGCAGTAAGAGGGAACATAGTTTGTTCAGAGAGCTGTTGATAGTTCAGGATGAATAGCAGTTGTAGAAGGGGTAAGTACTGAGAAGTTATTAAGCAGGAATGTAAGCACAATTCTAGGACTGATTTGAGTAGAGAGGGTGCAATGATTGGATCCAAATCTAACTGGATATATTGAAATAAATGATGACATTCTGCATTTTAAGTGCAAAGGTCCATACATTGACCTAGAGCCCAACTACACTCTAACAGGCTGGGAGAATGTGGCTTAACATCAGAAGCACACATGAAAAATGTCAGTGGTATGAAGTGGTCCCTGCATGGACCTAATCTTAGAATAGAATGTTTAGAAGTCCCAGGATAACCAGGTCCTTGTGTTCAGTGTTAGGATCCACAGTACAGATGGCACAGAGGAACAATGTGTGCCCAGAGGTGGGTTATGGGAGAGAAGAAGTGCTAAATTGAAACGTATGAGAAAAACTTGGAGGAATTGGAACTGCTTCTCCCAGTGACCCTTACAAGCTAATTATCCAGAGAGCTGCCTTGTGGAAGAGGAACTGACCTCTCGGATTCTAGGGGACACAGCTGAGTCCAAAGGGCAGCACCCGCAGGTCTACAGATCTCTGATGAGCATAGAAAGAACTTTCTTAGGACAAGAATGATCTTCTTAAGGTGACATAAAGGAAAACTGTGTATCAGATAAGGGATAATATGCTGCAGCATTTCTTTTTTCTCTCTTTTTTTTTTAGCCATTTTATTGAAGTATGATTGACATGTAAAAATATGCACATATGTAATGTATACAACTCAATGAGTTTGGAGATAAGTACATACCCTTAAAACCATAACCATCACCAAGGCCATAGACATATCCATTGCCTCTGAAGTTTCCTGCTGCCTTCTTTATTATTGTAAGAAAACTTAACATAAGATCAACCCTCTTGGCAAATTTCAAGTATACAATATTGTTAGCTCTAGGCACTCTGCTATGTGATAGATCTTTATAACTTATTGATCTTGCATAACTGGAACTTTGTACTCTTTGGCCATCACCTTTTCATTTTCCCCTCTGCACAGCCCCTGGACATTACCATTCTACCATCCACTTCTGTGAGTGTGGCTATTTTAGATTCTACATACCAGTGAGATCATGCAGTTTTGTGTTTCTATGTCTGGCTTATTTCACTTAACATACTGTCCTCCAGTTTCATCCATGTTGTTGCAAATAGCAGGATACTCCTTTTAAGACTGAGTAATATTCCAATGCATGTATAGATCACATTTTCTTTATTTATCCATCTATGGACATTCAGCTTGTCTCCATATCTTGACTATCGTGAATAGTGCTGCAATAAACATGAGAGTGCAGATAGCCCTTTGAGATCCTGATTTCAGTTCTTTGGGATATAAACCCAGAAGTGGGATTGCTATAGCATTTCTTGTACCTACTAGGTCTGATTTTCGGATCAAAGAAAGCACTTTTTGGTGAAGGAAGGGTTGTGTAATATTTAGAGTGGTCAAAAGAGTTAAGAGGGTATTTTAGCACATGGGTTGGAAAACTTTTTCTGTAAAGGGCCAGATAAAGATGCTCAGCTTTGTGGGTTCCTTGCTTGTTGTGGCAATTACGCAACTCTGACTTTGTAGTAGGAAAGCAGCCATAGACCATAGACAAATGGATGTAGCTGTGTTTCCGTAAAGCTTTGCTTACAGAAACAGAGAGGGGGCAGGGTTTGGCTCAGCTTTGTTGTAGCAGATGGTGAGAGTCCTACCTCTGAAGTTATTCGAGCAACTTTGAGGATTTGCACTAAAATGATCTTCATAAGAGAAGATAACTATAAATGAAGACAATCTCTGAAGAAAACATGACTTTTTATTGAGAATAACTTAGTTCAATTCTCCTACAAACAAGAAAACGGAAGCCCCCAAAAGAAAGGGAATCACCCCCAAATGTAGAACTAGAGAGTGGCATCTGCTATGCAGAAAGAGATCTTTTCCCTTTAACTGCATTATTCAAGGGATGGGGGAAAAACACTAGTTTTTTTTTTTTTTTTTTTTTTTTTTGCGGTACGCAGGCCTCTCACTGTTGTGGCCTCTCCTGTCGCGGAGCACAGGCTCAGGACGCGCAGGCTCAGCATCCATGGCTCACGGGCCCAGCCTCTCCACGGCATGTGGGATCTTCCCGGACCGGGGCATGAACCCGTGTCCCCTGCATCGGCAGGCGGACTCTCAACAACTGTGCCACCAGGAAAGCCCAACACTAGTTTTTATGGTTTGTAAAGTCTGTAAACTTTCTTGCCTTTGATGAAAGCCTTTTCTAACTAGTTCTCGAGCCTTCCCCTGGGGGGTATGAGCCTGCTCCTCTCAAGTACATGAACATGCGCATTATGAACTTGCTGTCAATGTCAGCAGGCTAGCTTTGCCAATTTTACGAAAATCTTTTCTTTCAGGTGCTGGAAATGTTCTCAAAACTGTCCTGAAATCAAGTAATGCTTTCGGTCGTTGTCACCTTCCTGAGGAACAACCTGCAACTTCGCTTTCTGACTTCATTCTCCTGGTGACATTTTTCACACAGACTCTGACAGAGACAGCAATTATAAAGACATCCAGGTTGGCATTCAAGGATTCTTGAAGTTAACAAATTGTCCAGGGATAAATGAAAATGAAATTGGCAGACTACACATTCCTTCATGAAAATGCACACACGAGGGGACCAGAATGGAGCGCTGAGAAGAGGTTACCCCTCATCCACATTCCTGGTGGGGTGCAGTGGGGTTACCCCGGTTCAGCCTCCTCGGAAGGCAATCCAGCTTAGGCCAGCTGGGCTGTGGACATCTCAGCAGGTCCGAAGGGTAGAAAGATGTCAGAGAAAAACAATGACAAATACATACTTAAAAGAATCCAGTACAGCTTCTTGATTTGCTGACTATACTTAAGGGCAGGGAGGGTGTTGATTTCATGCAAATTCCCACCTGCCTACATTGACCATTTATTGGGTCCTTGCTGCTGCACATCTATCCTCTCTGCAGCCTGGCCAGCTCCCCATTCCCGCGTTTTGGCTTCATCCCTTTGTTCTTGAATTCAGATGTCCTCTTTTCCAGCTGTTCAGAACATTTCAACGTGTCGGTGCCTTGCACTCTGTTCCCTCTGCCTGGAATTGCCTCCCCCAATTTCCCACTGAGTATCCCAGCTTTCCTGCGAAGCCCTTTTTTCCATTCCCAAGAGAATCATCTTCATTCATGGATGAAGACGGAATCCCTGGGTCCAATGGTAATGCCTCAGGAGTCCTGAGATGGTCTGGAAGCTTTGTCTTAGAACATAGAGGGTATAGAGAGTTCAGGCTCAGTCCAATTCCTAGGGAGAATTCCTATGGCATTGCTGAGTCCATCATGAAGCAGGAAGCCCAAATGTGGACCACCAAGTCCTAATGGAGCAAAATCAGAAACTTAGTGCTACTAAGTGCTTACTGTATGGAGGTACAATTTTAGCCTTGTGCGCATACTAGGAAGGGGGGAAAGGGTGAGGGAGAGTGAGGAGATAAGTGGTGGGGTGGGAGGGAGGGAGGGGGGTTTACATAGAGTGTGGACAGCTGTAGCTGAGAGATTATGGGTTTAATGGTCTTGTCCTCGTTAAGGGTAATAGTAATAGCATTTATGAAATGCTTACCAGGCTCCGTGCTCTGTACGTTATTTGGGTTTGCACATTTAGTCCTTATCAAAATCCCCATTTTGCAGATGAAGAAGGGTAAGGCCGAGAGCCATGGAGCCCAAGGCCACGTAGCTAAGAAGAGATGGGCCAGGATTCAAATCTGACTCCCAGTCTCCAGGGCAGATTTATCACCACTCTGTTCTACTGCCCAGTGAACATGCAGCTCAGCCATCCAGACCAGGAGAGGGGCGTTTCTCATTCTCAGCATCTTTCCTGCACACTAAGAGCGTCAGAAGGCATTGTGAATTTCCAGCTGGGTGGAAGAGGTAGTTCACTCCAAGGTAGCTCTGTCTTGGTAAGAGAGCTAGACGAGCCATACTGTTGGTAAGTGATGTAGCAGAGTCTATGTCTGTCATGTATCCAGTACCCGACACAGGGCCTGTCACTATGGAGGTGCATAGTAAATTGTACTTGAATGCCTATGGAAGGATGTCTTGGAGAATGCACTCAGTGTGCCTGGCTCTGACCTCCTCCCTCTCTGCCGCATCTTCCTCATCTCAGAAAACACACACTCCATGTGGGGAAGAACCCCAGGACTGCAGCCTTCTCCAATGTCTCAGGACATCCATCTCCTCCTCTGGTTTAAATGTCTCTCAGCCTAGGTCTGTAACCAGTCATTTCAACCCATCACCTACCTCCTTTCCATCAGCCTCTTACTCTATCCACTGCATCCACCCACCCAGTGAGTGGGTTTGATTCTCCAGCTCAGAATCAAACCTGCCATTTTCTCTCCCCACTCCTATTCTTGGGTCTCTATGACCTCCGGAAGAAAAAAATACATATATGAACGAATGGCTGTCTTTATGAGTGTGTAATTCCAATCACACCAAATTCCTGGACTTTGAAATTATTTCACTTATTTCCCATGAACCACTGCAGGCATTTGAGATGTTTTTGGAGGGGGGTTGTGTGATGTAAGGGACAGGAAAGGGGGTACTGCTTACTTGGTGGGGTGTAGGTGATATGTTTTAATGTTTTGTATTGATGAATAAAAATATTTTTTACCATTGTCTAAAACTAACTGACCCATAATGCCTGTATTACAGCATATTTTATGTACCTTTGACAGAGTCATCATGATTATGACACCTAGTAGTTGTTCTTCTCTGGCTGCCAGGTAAGATGGCACATTCCCGTATTTTGCTCGAAGCTACTTTTTTGTCTCTTTCTTGAGTATTCTAAAACTTCACTTGTCTCTTAACACATTTTGCATTCTCTTGTCTCAGAATTACTGGAATAAGCTTAAGAGCTGCCTTCCTCCCTCCCAGAATATGGACTTGCATCCTTGTATATTTCTTTATCTCTCTGTAGTTCTCAAACATTCACTGTGAGTCAAAATTACTTAGGAGGTTTCTTAACACTCAGATTGCTGGATCCCAACCCCAGGGTTTCTGATTCATTAGGTTTGGGATGGACAAAGAACGTGCATTTCTACTGAATCCCCAGGTGATGCCAAGGCTGCTGGTCTAGGGACACTACTTTGAGAATGACTACTCTACACTCATTCTTCCTTTCTTAACTTGTGTCAGATGAACAGGGGTCCCTTCTCCTTTCTGTGGCTAACCTCTTCAGCTGGAGACACTAATAATTTCTCCTTGAATTATAGTAGAAGATTCACTATGAACCAAGTCCAGCAGCTCAGTTTCATTGATTCAGCAGTAAACAAAGCCAAGTTGGACTCTCCCCTCATGGAACTCACGCTCCACCTGGGAATAGAGGCATCTCTGGGGTAAGAATAAATGTGATTAACTTGGAAAATGTGTGGAAGTGCTGCTTTTACCAAATTGATCATGGGGAAAACACAGCAGAGTTTGTCTACATGATGGCAAAACAAAGTAAATAGATGCTAAAAGTCATCTGATAAACAATGAAGAGAATTTGCTGTCTTCATACTGGGCATTTTAGCTAAGAATATTTCTTTCCCTTTGCAAAGTGATCTGCAGTGCTCTCTAGATATCAGCTCGTTGTTTGCCTAATAGGGTCGTCTTCTCCTCGATTTCACATCTTTTGCAGTGTATTTCCAGTGAGACTCAACCGAAAAAAGAGTATCATACACACACACACACACACACACACACACACACACACACACACACAAGAAGGTTGGCTGGAAGATACAGCAACCACCTTTGGCAATTCTTAAATCATTTGATCTTTTTGAGGCTTTTGCTCAGATGAGAAACTCAGAACTCTGCAATCTTGTCCCTACTGGAGCTGGATGGAAGCGGGGGCAGCATAAAACCAACATGAGAAGTTTCCCTGCAGTGGCCCAGAAAGCATTTGTGAATGTGGCAGGAAATGAGATCTTAAGTCAGTGCATAAAACAATCAAATCCATCAGAGCCATGGAATGGCCCCTCATAACTCAGGGATGTCGTGGTACTCTGTGTGCACAGAGGCAACCGTGGAAGGAGTGACTGACTGAGCTCCGAGTCCGCTAAATCCATTCTGGCAGCCGAAGGAATATTTTTCCAAAGCCAAGTCACATCATTTTCCCTGAGCTCATTTGACTACAGGCTAAGAAGCTACTGCAGAAAACTAAGGGATGGTGATGGGGGTGCTGGAATAATGAATATTAATGAACTTAATTCTGCAGTTTGCGGTTGGTCTAGTGCTGGTAGGACAGAAAGGCAGATAAAGAAGAATAAATTCAAACTGATGTTTCAGAATGGATGGCCACCCATCAATCCAACCCAATACAAGCTTGCTGTGTACCTACTATGTGCCTGCTACCAGGGCTTGGCAAAATGAAGAACACCCTACCCTCTGTCCTCAGGGAACTCAAAGTCTATTGGAGACATAAATGTACAAGTAATCATGACTGTTCAGGGCTATGCTTTCCTTTATAGGAGACATACACAAAGTGGAGGGGAAGTTGGGGAAAGCACCCTAGAAGATGTGACTGCTTCACCCCCGCCCCCAGACATATGGACTGACTCTCCTGGAGGGATGAACTTGAGGTTTAATGAAGGCTGGCACTGTGAATGTACAATAACCAGAACACCCGATTTCCCAAGAAAGTCTTGATTGTACCCATTTTCCTGTTGCCCCCATTGTGGGTTGAATTGTATGCTCCCCAAAGATATGTCCAAGTCCTGATCTCCAGTTCCTGTGAATGTGGTCTTATTTGGAAATAAGGTCTTTGCAGATGTAATCAAGTTAAGCTGAGGTCATACTGGAATGAGGTAAGCCCTACATCCAATGGCTGGTATCCTTATAAGGTCATATGAAAACACAAAGATGTAGAAACGCAGGCACAGAGGGGAGAAGGTCATGCAAAGATGGAGACGGGCTTTAGAAAGATGAAGCTACAAGCCAAGGAATGCCAAGGATTGCTGTTAGGAGAGATGAGGAAGGGTTTTGCTCTAAAGTCTTCAGATTCTTCTCTGCTGATACCTTGACTTCAGGCTTCTTGTCTCCTGACTGGGAGAGAATAATTTTCTGTTGTTTTAAACCACCCTGTTTGTGGCACTTTGTTACAGCAGCACTAGGAAATGATGACAGCCCTCAAGCTTGAATTTTGATTCAGAATGTGTGGTGTCTGTATTTTAGTATTCTCGAGGATCTAGAATGAAGCTGGGAGGATAACTTCCAGTAGTTTTTCTTGCCCTTGTCTCTCCCTGCCAAACTCTTCCTGGATTCGGTTTTGGATTAGGAAGGTCACTTCTGCCTCCACTTGATGAGAACAAGGCTGTGGAGAGGCATTGCAGAAGCCAGGCACTCAGCTAACATTTGTTCACTGGGTTTGATTTATGACGAGTTCTAAGTAAAGTCTGAGTTTACCATTCCTCCAGAAACAGTTTACAGACTTCTGTGATTTGGAAGAGGCCAGAACCTGATAGCAGGTATGTTCAAAACTACTAAAGAGAATGGTTTTTATAACTATAGACACTCAATTTTGGGTAGCACTCTAGACCACTGCTATTTGCAGATTGCATTAGCCTATACTTTTGGGAAATTTTTTGCATTTTTATCTGTATCAACATATTTGGATGCTTTGACTCCATACTTCAACTTCAGGGAATCTACCCTGAAAACAATCCCAAAATGCAGACAAAGTTGTTACAACAGTGATATCATAGTGGTGCAAAGACAGAAATCAAGCAAAATGTCCGATAGGGGAATGATTTAGTAAACTATTATAGTATATTCATAAAAAAGAGTATTATACATCTACTTAAAAGGATGACATTGAAAATTATGTAGCAACATTGAAAAGCTTGAAATATGATGTTAAGTAAAAGGAGCAAGTTTAAAATGATGACATGATGACAATTATGTTAGTGTCCACTGAAACCTGGCTGGAAGGAAATATGCCAAAATGTAATTTGTATTTGCGTTTGCTCTTATGAAACCTCTTTTTTTCACCTCTGCTTTTGAATTTTTCTGTAATGAGTTTTTATTTTTGAAATTTAAAATACAAAAGAATAGACCCATAGCATCGTTTATTTATCTGTTTAAAATTGATGGAAAATTGCAAATCATTTTTGTCTACTTTCTAGTTAAACACTGGTTGCTATTCCATGAGGGTGTGTAAAATAATCTTGCCTATTTCAACTACATGTTCTATAGTGACATGACCTTCCTTTAAACTAAGACCTCTGGCCACCGAATCTGGCCCACTGCCTGTTTTTGTTGATAAAGGTTTATAGGAACACAGCTACAACCATTTATTTAAGGCTACATTATAGCAACAGAGTTGAGTAGATCACATGGTGCACAAAGACTAAAATATTTAATTTCTGGCTCATTACAGAACAATTGCTGACTCCTGCTTTAAAGCGTTCTTCCACTCTGACTCCAGATCACTCCAATTGGTCTGTTCCTCTGTCATTCCTGATAGAAAAATCTATTTGAGCTTTTGGAATGGGCAACTGACATTAATGAATTCATTCATTCATTAATCCATGAACCCAGGCTTTGACATGTTTTGTACTGGCATTTATGAAATGACTGAGTTTGGATTTGGTTGGAGGGCTACTGTGGATTGCTGGAAAATTCAGCATTCTTTCTTAAATCCTGACATCCAGGCTTCTGAACAACCCTGCCTCCACTTGCCTCCGATCTTGACAACATAAGTTCTGGATATAACTAACTCCCACACTCATGCTAAATCCACTCCACTTCCTTAAAACAAAGGTCCCGGGTATTGGTGGTGCTGTTGTCATCCACTCTAACAGATACAATTGAATTCCATTAGCAATAGAGCAGGAAAGTTGCATCTCCAATGAGTGCATAGTCTTACCCAAAAGCAATCCAAGTTCATTAAAATCACTGTTATCTGACTCTCAATTAAGTGTGATGATAATTTAATTAACAATGCCCACTTAATTGTCGATGGCAGGAAGCTGAAACAGGCAGGCTCCATGGTGCCTTAGATGACTTACCCTGAAATATGGGAAAAGGCTTTCTGAACCAGCCAGCCCAGTGACCTCTGTGCCCTTCTTTGGCAAATGAAGGACCTGAAAAAAGTAACTTTGGCTCTGCTTGGAAAATCTAATTTTGATCTAGAATGGTGATGCTAAAGCTTTTATACAAGGAAGCCCCAAATGAAGATCCTCGACCAGCACCCTTAATGCTTGTCATTCATTCATTTATTCACTCACCTTCTCTCTCTCTCTTATTCCCTCCCTATCTCCTTCAAAGCATCTGTTAAATCCTTATTCCTGTTCTATTAAGTACTAGGTGCTTTGTAAAATATCGAGATGGAAGAGGCAAGAGAAGTCTGAATTTCAAGAAAGGAGTGAAAATGTTGATCATACAGTTTACTGAGCCTTTATAATGCACCAGGCACTGTAAGTGTGCCCACTGAAAAAAAATGCACAATCTAAAAGTTGAGAATTATGTTTTATTTGATGGACATACTGAGGACTTAAGACCAGGAGACAGCCTCTCAGATAGCTCTGAGGGACTGTTCCGAAGAGTCAAGGGAGGAGCCAGGATACATAGAAGTTTTTACAACAAAAACCAGGTAGTTGGAACATCAAAGGGTTACTGTTAATTAAAGAAACACCAGACATCTCAAGTTAATGAATTTAGCTCTTTTCTATGTATGGGAAGACACAAGAGCCTGGGCTCATTGAAATCATTCCTTAGGCTGAAGTCCTCAGTATGTTTTCCGAATAAAACATAATTCTCAAATTTTAGGTTGTTCTTTTTTTTTTTCAGTTGACAAGATCTTTAATCTTATTATTTTATATTCACCAAACCCTGTGAGTTAGGTATTATTATTTGATTTGACTAATAAGGGGAAGCTGAGGCTTAAGGAGATCAAGTAACATCTCTAGGGTCACACAGCTAATAAAGGGCAGAACCCAGATGCAGCACAGATAGGTCTGATGCCCTTGCTCTCAAAACCTAGTGAATGCTCTCTCTTTCCAACTCTTGAACCCATGGCATGGTGCGGGTACCTATCATCCCTAAGTGTTCCCCTCAAACGTCATAACGCTCAACTCAGGGGATCCAGGTCCCTGCTTTGTATTAAATTTCCTTTCTTGCTGCTTCTGGCCTGTAGGAAGTCAAGTACCCAGCATGACAGGGTTTGGAAGAACAGGGCTCAAAGCCATGAAGATCTGTTCCCCTGGGACCATGTCTCAGTGACTTTGGCATCAGAGCCTCTCTCCCCATTCCTTTTATCTTCCAACTTCACTCACTTTTTCATGGAGGCACAAGGACTGGGCTTTAGCACAGTCTATCAACCCCTGAAATTGTCCAAAATCTGGTAAAAAATACACGTGTGTATATTTTCTAGAGGACTTCCATAGCTTTTGGCAGATTCTCAGAGAAGTCTGTATGAGGTTAAAAAAAAATGTTTCCACATTCTTCAAAAGTATTGCTCAGAGCAGTGACCCATGGATGACAGTGTCCTGTCAAAAATGCAAATTCCTGGGCTCCAGCTTAGAGCTGGATCCCTGGCAGGTCCCACGAGGAATCTGCATTTTTTTTTTTTTTTTTTTGGTGTGGTACGCGGGCCTGTCACTGTTGTGGCCTCTCCCGTTGCAGAGCACAGGCTCCGGATGCGCAGGCTCGGCGGCCATGGCTCACGGGCCCAGCCGCTCCGCGGCATGTGGGATCTTCCCGGACCGGGGCATGAACCCGTGTCCCCTGCATCGGCAGGCGGGCTCTCAACCACTGCGCCGCCAGGGAAGCCCGGAATCTGCATTTTTAAACACACACCCTTATTAATAAATCCCTGATTGTCAAGATGCCAGCACCAAGCTGTGGTGACATTGGAAGTCCTGGATGGAAGCCTTCCTGGGATCTTGCTGCGGGGATCTGCGTTTGGAGTAGAGCCTGGAGGAGCTGGCAGGGAGGCCCCGGGAGGCTGCTCTTCTGCACGTGTGCAAACGGGATGGATTTGTCATGTGGTCTTTTCCCCTGGGCTTTATTCTGTCTGTGAGCCAGCCCAGTTTCCATTGTTCTCAACAATTGGAACTGCTGCCGGCATGTGGGGAAACGTGAACTCTGACGCTCCTCTCAAACACTGGGACCAGCTCTCATTCTGAGCAGCCCCTGGAGCTCTGTTTGCAAGGCAGACCCGAGGCCTTTGAGGTCAGTGTTGCAGTTTCCTCTGTTTGGAGGCAGCAGGAGCACCGTTGCCTTTTCCTTGGCTTTCTGCAGCCTTGTTAATTCTGGAGTCTGTGTGCTTGCTAATTCTTTACAAGCCCTTAGAGCCCCTGGGGTCAGCTCCAGTTCAGGGAGCTTGGGGCTGTTAAGTGGCCCTGAGGACCCTGGGCAGAAAGCCTCCTGCTTCAGTGCCGGATTCAAAGCCATTCGGGAACTTTGTCACAGTTCCAACCACGGTGAGTTAGTGACACAGCTAGACCCAACTCTGACACCCAGTCCAGAGGCTCAGTTCTGGAGCCTGTTCATTTCCAATAGAGAACAGGTCAGTCCACAGGGTAGACCACCGGCCAGTTTCTGTTCTGTAATCCTGCAGAGTACGGGAAGGTTCTTTTCCTCTTGAACCAACCCCATCCCTCTCTTAATTCCTCTGGACCAGAAAATGGTGTGAAGACTAATAAACACTAGGAATTATTCTTGGGTCCTGGTTATTGAGAGCCAGTTTTCTGGAAATTTCTCCCCAAGGTTTCTGAAGTTCAAAAACACTCACATAGAAGCCAGTCACTAATGATCTAGTGAGTACTTATCCTGGTGGGGCTCCTTGTAAGGTAAACTGTAATCCCTGGAGATTGCACACTTCCTTCTTCACCCCAATTCATGACCAAGTCCACTTACCTCTTGACTCCATCTACTTCTCTCTGTATCCACACTCCCCATCCCGGCCCAGACTTCCTTCTCCAGAGCCTGACTCAGGGATTCAGCCTCCTATTTCTGTCCCCTTTCATTCTTGCTCCTACCCTTAGGTCCATTTCCTACAAAGCAGCCAGAGTCACCTTTTCCAAAATGCAAATTTGATTATATTATTCCCAGCTGAAGCCCCATTGAGAGCTTTGGATCATCTACAACGATTACAAGGCCCCCTTGTGATAGGGTCCCATCAACTCTTCAACTCCCCACTTTCCCCGTCAACTAGGACCTTTCTGTAGTCCAGCCAGATATCTTCTAGAAAGGACCATGTTTCTTCTGTCCCTTTCTCTGGTCAATGTCTTGTGCATCCTTCAGATCTCATCAGCTAACCCTTCCTCCCAACTGGCCGGGAAACCCTGTTAAATGCTCATAGCGTTGTACAGCACTTATCTCTGTCTATAATTATACATTACTCACATGATTCGTTAATTAATGCCTCTCTCCTTCAATCCAACTGCGAGCCCCAGGATGGCAGGGACCCTATGTAGTTTCCTAATTCTTTTTGCCCTGTTGCCTGTTGCAATCCCAGCCCAGAGAGGATGATCATTCTATTTCTACTCTAGGAGCCCAGTGAATGAATAAGAGTCACTCCGTATGTGAAAGGAGTTTGAGCTCTGAATTGGAAACATTGAAATTCCCTCTCCTGCTCTTGCTAAGCAAATCCTAGGATGTGAGTGACAAAATGCCATGCATAGCTCAGAGCCACCTTGGGGGCTTCGCGGGACCCCTAGGTCCCCAAAAGCGTGGGGCTTGTGTTCTGAAACAATTAGCCTGACTTGGGCTGCATTGGATTTTGTTAAAACATGTGCCAATGGCCACGAAAACTGTTTGCATGTAATCAATCTTCAGCTGCAGAGAGCCGTCTAGTCCAGGAAGGCATGTCACCCTGACTGTTATAATCCCTGCACGTGGCTGAGGACCCCTCCTCCACGTCCCAGAGTCCACAGTCCCTGCATACCCTTCCCCCCAAGGGTACATTGTGTGAGTTATTCTCCCTTTGCTCACTCACAATCCAATGGACCTGTGTGGAGACCAGGTAAGAGAAGGATGTGAGGCAGGGCAGGGAAGGAGTCAGGTCCAGAAGAATGGTGCACGTAGGGGTGAGGGTCCCAAATGTGCGGCAATGGCTGCTTGAGGGGCACTCATCATTGCTGGGTTTGCTTGTGGGTACCCTAGTGTGGCCAAGTCCTCAGTGATGGAAGGTCCAGTTATACAAGTGGCTGTAGACATCTATAGTCTGCGTGTTTCTGTGCTGCTTTATACCTCCTCATCTGTAAAATGTGATCATAGTGGTTCTTATTCCAGCAGGTGATTGGAAGAATTAATAAGGATAGTCCATACAAAGCGGCTGAACTAGTGCCTGGTGCGTGGTCTCCACTGAGTAAATTGCACCCTTGGTATAAGGGGCACTCAGACTCCTACAGCTCATTTTGCCGCTCCTGTCCCCAGTTATCAGTCCTGACTGCTATCAAGGTCACCTGGGGAGCTACATAAAAGTATAAATTCTGGGCTTCCCTGGTGGTGCAGTGGTTGAGAGTCTGCCTGCCGATGCAGGGGATACGGGTTCGTGCCCCAGTCCGGGAAGATCCCACATGCCATGGAGCGGCTGGGCCTGTGGACCATGGCCGCTGAGCCTGAGCATCCGGAGCCTGTGCTCTGCAACGGGAGAGGCCACAACGGTGAGAGGCCCGCGTACTGTAAAAAAAAAAAAAAAAAAAAAAAAAGTATAAATTCCCTAGTTTCACTGAATCAGATTTATCCAGCGTGTTTCAGTCTGGACATTTGTGTTAAAAAGAAAAGTCTTCCATTGATTTTGATTCATTTGAACAATCTAACCCATCTACAAATCTCCTGGTGAGATTTAGGCAAGCCTCATGCCCTCTTTGCACCTCACTTCCTCCCTTTTTCCTGATGCTGCACCTGGCTCTCTCGCTCTATTTTATATCAGGTCAGAGTAGAAACATTTGGTAACTCCTATGCTTAACTTAGAGTTCATTTACATTCCTTAAATACATATATTTCCATTAGCCAAATAAAACAACTTTCATTTCTGCTTATTCACTTTGTGCCTTTGTCCACATACAAACCTATAGTTGAAATACAATGCAGGAACTGCTACATATCATTAACTTTGTTTCTTGCTTTGTTTCTGTGTTTCCATTTCAGCTAGAAAATGTTCATTGTGGTCATTGCATATAATTCCGATGACTCTAGATATAAACCTAAATTAAATTAGCCATATCCCTATTTTTGAATGTTTAGATAGCTTACAAGGGTTTTTCACTGTTATAAATAATGCTGGAGTGTGTATCTTCAAACATATAGCTTTTTCATATTTAGGAATTTTACCTTGAGTGCATTCCCAGAATTATCACTGAGTTAAATGCAGAAACTCTTTTTTTTTTTTTTTTTTTGCTGTACACAGGCCTCTCACTGCTGTGGCCTCTCCTGTTGTGGAGCACAGGCTCCGGACACGCAGGCTCAGCAGCCAAGGCTCACGGGCCCGGCCGCTCCGTGGCATGTGAGATCTTCCCGGACTGGGGTACGAACCCATGTCCCCTGCATCGGCAGGCAGACTCTCAACCACTGCGCCACCAGGGAAGCCCCAGAAACATTTTTTAATTTGTCTGGAGATCTATCACCCAGCTTTTTTTCTGAAAAAGTTTTGTCAGAATACACTCTGCCTACCAGTAATTAATGACAGTTTTCCTGCCAGCATCGAATGTAAACATTTTATTTTGTATTTTTACTAATTTAATAAATTGTGGCACTTCATAGTTGCTTTCTTTTCTTTTTTTAAAATTTTTTTTTATTTTTATTTTTTTATTTTTTGCTTTATAACAAATTAAATCAGTTATACATATACATATGTTCCCATATCCCCTCCCTTTTGCGTCTCCCTCCCACCCTCCCTATCCCACCCCTCCAGGCGGTCACAAAGCAACAAGCTGATCTCCCTGTGCTATGCGGCTGCTTCCCACTAGCTATCTACCTTACGTTTGGTAGTGTATATATGTCCATGCCGCTCTTTCACTTTGTCACAGCTTACCCTTCCCCCTCCCCATATCCTCAAGTCCATTCTCTAGTAGGTCTGTGTCTTTATTCCTGTCTTACCCCTATGTTCTTCATGACATTTTTTTTTCTTAAATTCCATATATATGTGTCAGCATACACTATTTGTCTTTCTCTTTCTGACTAACTTCACTCTGTATGACAGACTCTAGGTGCATCCACCTCATTACAAATAGCTCAGTTTCATTTCTTTTTATGGCTGAGTAATATTCCATTGTATATATGTGCCACATCTTCTTTACCCATTCATCTGATGATGGACACTTAGGTTGTTTCCATCTCCGGGCTATTGTAAATAGGGCTGCTATGAACATTTTGGTACATGTCTCTTTTTGAATTATGGTTTACTCAGGGTATATGCCCAGTAGTGGGATTGCTGGGTCATATGGTAGTTCTATTTGTAGTTTTTTAAGGAACCTCCATACCGTTCTCCATAGTGGCTGTACCAATTCACATTCCCACCAGCAGTGCAAGAGTGTTCCCTTTTTTCCACACCCTCTCCAGCATTTATTGTTTCTAGATTTTTTGATGATGGCCATTCTGACTGGTGTGAGATGATATCTCATTGTAGTTTTGATTTGCATTTCTCTAATGAGTAAAGATGTTGAGCATCCTTTCATGTGTTTGTTGGCAGTCTGTATATCTTCTGTGGAGAAATGTCTATTTAGGTCTTCTGCCCATTTTTGGATTGGGTTGTTTGTTTTTTTGCTATTGAGCTGCCTGAGCTGCTTATAAATTTTGGAGATTAATCCTTTGTCAGTTGCTTCATTTGCAAATATTTTCTCCCATTCTGAGGGTTGTCTTTTGGTCTTGTTTATGGTTTCTTTTGCTGTGCAAAAGCTTTTAAGTTTCATTAGGTCCCATGTGTTTATTTTTGTCTTTATTTCCATTTCTCTAGGAGGTGGGTCCAAAAGGATCTTGCTGTGATTTATGTCATAGAGTGTTCTGCCTATGTTTTCCTCTAAGAGTTTGATAGTTTCTGGCCTTACATTTAGGTCTTTAATCCATTTTGAGCTTATTTTTGTGTATGGTGTTAGGCAGTGATCTAATCTCATACTTCTACATGTCCCTATCCAGTTTTCCCAGCACCACTTATTGAAGAGACTGTCCTTTCTCCACTGTACATTCCTGCCTCCTTTATCAAAGATAAGGTGACCATATGTCCATGGGTTTATCTCTGGGCTTTCTATCCTGTTCCATTGATCTATCTTTCTGTTTTTGTGCCAGTACCATACTGTCTTGATTACTGTAGCTTTGTAGTAGAGTCTGAAGTCAGGGAGCCTGATTCCTCCAGCTCCATTTTTCGTTCTCAAGATTGCTTTGGCTATTCGGGGTCTTTTGTGTTTCCATACAAATTGTGAAATTTTTTGCTCTAGTTCTGTGAAAAATGCCAGTGGTAGTTTGATAGGGATTGCATTGAATCTGTAGATTGCTTTGGGTAGTAGAGTCATTTTCACAATGTTGATTCTTCCAATCCAAGAACATGGTACATCTCTCCATCTATTTGTATCATCTTTAATTTCTTTCATCAGTGTCTTATAATTTTCTGCATACAGGTCTTTTGTCTCCTTAGGTAGGTTTATTCCTAGATATTTTATTCTTTTTGTTGCAATGGTAAATGGGAGTGTTTCCTTGATTTCACTTTCAGATTTTTCATCATTAGTATATAGGAATGCCAGAGATTTCTGTGCATTAATTTTGTATCCTGCAACTTTACCAAATTCATTGATTAGCTCTAGTAGTTTTCTGGTAGCATCTTTAGGATTCTCTATGTATAGTATCATGTCATCTGCAAACAGTGACAGCTTTACTTCTTCTTTTCCGATTTGGATTCCTTTTATTTCCTTTTCTTCTCTGATTGCTGTGGCTAAAACTTCCAAAACTAGGTTGAATAAGAGTGGTGAGAGTGGGCAACCTTGTCTTGTTCCTGATCTTAGTGGAAATGGTTTCAGTTTTTCACCATTGAAGACGATGCTGGCTGTGGGTTTGTCATATATGGCCTTTATTATGTTGAGGAAAGTTCCCTCTATGCCTACTTTCTGCAGGGTTTTTATCATAAATAGGTGTTGAATTTTGTCGAAAGCTTTCTCTGCAGCTATTGAGATGATCATATGGTTTTTCTCCTTCAATTTGTTAATATGGTGTATCACGTTGATTGATTTGCGTATATTGAAGAATCCTTGCATTCCTGGAATAAACCCCACTTGATCATGGTGTATGATCCTTTTAATGTGCTGTTGGATTCTGTTTGCTAGTATTTTGTTGAGGATTTTTGCATCTATGTTCATCAGTGATATTGGCCTGTAGTTTTCTTTCTTTGTGACATCCTTGTCTGGTTTTGGTATCAAGGTGATGGTGGCCTCGTTGAATGAGTTTGGGAGTGTTCCCCCCTCTGCTATATTTTGGAAGAGTTTGAGAAGGATAGGTGTTAGCTCTTCTCTAAATGCTTGATAGAATTCACCTGTGAAGCCATCTGGTCCTGGGCTTTTGTTTGTTGGAAGATTTTTAATCACAGTTTCAATTTCAGTGCTCGTGATTGGTCTGTTCATATTTTCTATTTCTTCCTGATTCAGTCTTGGCAGGTTGTGCATTTCTAAGAATTGGTCCATTTCTTCCAGGTTGTCCATTTTATTGGCATAGAGTTGCTTGTAGTAATCTCTCATGATCTTTTGTATTTCTGCAGTGTCAGTTGTTACTTCTCCTTTTTCATTTCTAATTCTATTGATTTGAGTCTTCTCCCTTTTTTTCTTGATGAGTCTGGCTAATGGTTTATCAATTTTGTTTATCTTCTCAAAGAACCAGCTTTTAGTTTTATTGATCTTTGCTATCGTTTTCTTCATTTCTTTTTCATTTATTTCTGATCTGATTTTTATGATTTCTTTCCTTCTGCTAACTTTGGGATGTTTTTGTTCTTCTTTCTCTAATTTCTTTAGGTGCAAGGTTAGGTTGTTTATTCAAGATGCTTCCTGTTCCTTAAGGTGGGATTATATTGCTATAAACTTCCCTCTTAAAACTGCTTTTGCTGCATCCCATAGGTTTTGGGTCGTCGTGTCTCCATTGTCATTTGTTTCTAGGTGTTTTTTAATTTCCTCTTTGATTTCTTCAGTTATCACTTCGTTATTGAGTAGTGTATTATTTAGCCTCCATGTGTTTGTATTTTTACAGCTCTTTTCCTGTAATTGATATCTAGTCTCATAGCATTGTGGTCAGAAAAGATACTTGATACAATTTCAATTTTCTTAAATTTACCAAGGCTTGATTTGTGACCCAAGATATGATCTATCCTGGAGAATATTCCATGAGCACTTGAGAAAAATGTGTATTCTGTTGTTTTTGGATGGAATGTCCTATAAATATCAATTAAGTCCATCTTGTTTAATGTATCATTTAAAGCTTGTGTTTCCTTATTTATTTTCATTTTGGATGATCTGTCCATTGGTGAAAGTGGGGTGTTAAAGTTCCCTACTATGATTGTGTTACTGTCGATTTCTCCTTTTATGGCTGTTAGTATTTGCCTTAAGCATTGAGGTGCTCCTATGTTTGGTAAATAAATATTTACAATTGTTATATCTTCTTCTTGGATCGATCCCTTGATCATTAGGTAGTGTCCTTCTTTGTCTCTTCTAGTAGTCTTTATTTTAAAGTTTATTTTGTCTGATATGAGAATTGCTACTCCAGCTTTCTTTTGGTTTCCATTTGCATGGAATATCTTTTTCCATCCCCTTACTTTCAGTCTGTATGTGTGTCTAGGTCTGAAGTGGGTCTCTTGTAGACAGCATATATATGGGTCTTGTTTTTGTATCCATTCAGCCAATCTGTGTCTTCTGGTGGGAGCATTTAGTCCATTTACATTTAAGGTAATTATCGATATGTATGTTCCTATTCCCATTTTCTTAATTGCTTTGGGTTCGTTATTGTAGGTCTTTTCCTTCTGTTGTGTTTCTTGCCTAGAGAAGTTCCTTTAGCATTTGTTGTAAAGCTGGTTTGGTGGTGCTGAACTCTCTCAGCTTTTGCTTGTCTGTAAACGTTTTAATTTCTCCATCAAATCTGAATGAGATCCTTGCTGGGTAGAGTAATCTTGGTTGCAGGTTTTTCTCTTTCATCACTTTAATTATGTCCTGCCACTCCCTTCTGGCTTGTAGAGTTTCTGCTGAGAGATCAGCTGTTATCCTGATGGGGATTCCCTTGTGTGTTATTTGTTGTTTTTGCCTTGCTGCTTTTAATATGATTTCTTTGTGTTTAATTTTTGACAGTTTGATTAATATGTGTCTTGGCATATTTCTCCTTGGATTTATTCTGTATGGGACTCTCTGTGCCTCCTGGACTTGATTAACTATTTCCTTTCCCATATTAGGGAAGTTTTCAACTATAATCTCTTCAAATATTTTCTCAGTCCCTTTCTTTTTCTCTTCTTCTTCTGGAACCCCTATAATTCGAATGTTGGTGCATTTAATGTTGTCCCAGAGGTCTCTGAGACTGTCCTCTGTTCTTTTCATTCTTTTTTCTTTATTTTGCTCTGCAGCAGTTATTTCCACTATTTTATCTTCCACCTCACTTATCCGTTCTTCTGCCTCAGTTATTCTGCTATTGATCCCATCTAGAGTATTTTTTATTTCATTTATTGTGTTTTTAATCGATGCTTGATTCATCTTTAGTTCTTCTAGGTCCTTGTTAACTGTTTCTTGCATTTTGTCTATTCTATTTCCAAGATTTTGGATCATCTTTACCATCATTATTCTGAATTCTTTTTCAGGTAGATTGCCTATTACTTCTTCATTTGTTAGGTCTGGTGGGTTTTTATCTTGCTCCTTCTCCTGCTGTGTGTTTTTCTGTCTTCTCATTTTGCTTATGTTACTGTGTTTGGGGTCTCCTTTTTGCAGGCTGCAGGTTCGTAGTTCCCGTTGTTTTTGGTGTCTGTCCCCAGTGGCTAAGGTTGGTTTAGTGGGTTGTGTAGGCTTCTTGGTGGAGGGGACTACTGCCTGTGTTCTGGTGGATGAGGCTGGATCTTGTCTTTCTGGTGGGCAGGTCCACGTCTGGTGGTGTGTTTTGGGGTGTCTGCGGACTTTTTATGATTTTAGGCCACCTCTCTGCTAATGGGTGGCGTTGTGTTCCTGTCTTGCTAGTTGTTTGGCATAGGGTGTCCAGCACTGTAGCTTGCTGGTCGTTGAGTGAAGCTGGGTGCTGGTGTTGAGATGGAGATCTCTGGAAGATTTTCGCCGTTTGATATTATGTGGAGCTGGGAGGTCTCTTGTGGACCAGTGTCCTGAAGTTGGCTCTACCACCTCAGAGGCACAGCACTGACTCCTGGCTCCTCAATTTGGGATGATTTGTTGTCTATTCATGTATTCCACAGATGCAGGGTACATCAAGTTGATTGTGGAGCTTTAATCCGCTGCTTCTAAACCTGCTGGGAGAGGTTTCCCTTTCTCTTCTTTGTTCTCACAGCTCCTGGGTCTCAGCTTTGGATTTGGCCCCGCCTCTGCGTGTAGGTCGCCGGAGGGCGTCTGTTCTTCGCTCAGACAGGACAGGGTTAAAGGAGCAGCCTCTTCGGGGACTCTGGCTCACTCAGGCCGGGCGGGAGGGAGGGGCACGGAGTGCGGGGCGAGCCTGCAGCGGCAGAGGTCGGCGGACGTTGCACCAGCCCGTGGCGCGCCGTGCGTTCTCCCAGGGAAGCCGCCCCTGGATCCCGGGACCCTGGCAGTGGCGGGCTGCACAGGCTCCCGGAAGGGCGGTGTGGACAGTGACCTGCGCTCACACACAGGCTTCTTGGCGGCGGCAGCAGCAGCCCCAGCGTCCCACGCCCGTCACTGGGCTCCGCGCTTTCAGTCGTGACTCGCGCCCGTCTGTGGAGCCCCTTTAAGCAGCGCTCTTAATCCCCTCTCCTCGCGCACCAGGAAACCAAGAGGGAAGAAAAAGTCTCTTGCCTCTTCGGCAGCTCCAGACTTTTCCCGGACTCCCTGCCGGCTAGCTGTGGCTCATTAGCCCCCTTCAGGCTGAGTTCTCGCCGCCAGCCCCAGTCCTCTCCCTGCGCTCTGACCGAAGCCTGAGCCTCAGCTTCCAGCGCCGCCCGCCCTGGCGGGTGAGCAGACAAGCCTCTCGGGCTTGTGAGTGCCGCTCGGCACCGATCCTCTGTGTGGGAATCTCTCCGCCTTGCCCTACCCAGGTATGTGGGGAGTTTCTTGCCTTTCGGGAGGTC
Organism: Mesoplodon densirostris; assembly: GCF_025265405.1. Taxonomy (NCBI): domain Eukaryota; kingdom Metazoa; phylum Chordata; class Mammalia; order Artiodactyla; family Ziphiidae; genus Mesoplodon; species Mesoplodon densirostris. Next base: position 20,583,265 of record NC_082676.1, on the reverse strand, counting down.
TGGGGTCTTCTGCCAGCGTTCAGTAGGTGTTCTGTTGGAGTTGTTCCACGTGTAGCTGTATTTCTGGTGTATCCGTGGGGAGGAAGGTGATCTCCGCGTCTTACTCTTCCGCCATCTTGTGGAGTTGTCCATAGTTGCTTTATTTTCATTTTAAAGTGTACTTTAGACCTGCATAGTCCTTGCATGCTACATAAACTTCCCAGGTGGTAGTATTACCACCAATTTGATACACATAGAATTCTGTCCTTTGGAATAACTTTATAGGGTTGATGTCAGGAATTGCCTCAGGTAAGGAGAATACCACCATTGGCCTCTCCTTAGCCAGCCGCTTCGTGTTCAAGGTTACCATCCTGGGAACTGAGGCTGGCAAGTTGCTAAGGAAACCAGATGAGTTTGACAAAAAGCCTTCTCGGCTCCCTGGTCCAAGGCCTGGGTTAGGCACTGGGACACTTGCCTCCTAACTCTCTCCACGCAGGCCCACATCTTAGCCTCTCTGCCTTTTAGCACCTGCATCCACCCTCACCTTGGTACAGAGACCCCTCCACATCACCCATTTCCCTCATTAGTTCATTAGTAATTTATTCAATCAACAAGTATGTGTCGAACACCTACCATATGCCAGGCAGTGTGCTGGGGCAGGGTCTACAAAAGTGAGGGGAAAAAAAATTAAAGGACAAAACAGACTCTGCCTGCATAGATCTGCTAGCCCATCAGGAGAAGAAGATGTTTGTTTGGCTGTCACCTGAAACCATGTGTCACTACCTCTGTTCTAACTCCTGGTGGTCTTTGCCCACTCAACTCTCTTCTGTTTTGGGGTACCCATGCATACTGTCCCTTCTGCCCTGAAGTCTCCTCACCCCACGGCTGGCACAGATGTCATCTTTTAAGGAAACATCTGAGAACCTCTAATAAAGTATTACCAGGGTCCCCCTCATAGCCATGCTCGCTAGCTGCCTCTCCCAGCTTTGCTTTTCTCCATAGCACTTACCACTCTCCAATGCATTACTCATGTACCTGTGTGTTTATTGTCTCTCTCCTTCATTAAATATAAGATCTGCAAAAGCAAGGGATCTGTCTGTTTTGTCACTCCTATGAATGGTGCCTGGCGTGGAATAGCCTCCTAATAAATATTTGCTGAATAAAACAGTGAATGAATGAACGAATGAATGAATGCATAGGTTTTATTCTGATTCCCACTTAGGGAATTTGTATGAACACCTTTTAGCTGCAGTGGGCCTGGGGGTGGTGGTTGGGATGGCAAAGGAATGGGGGAGGGAGGGTTGAAGCCCCATGTCCACTTTGGGTCGCTTCCTATGAGCCTGACTCTTACAAAGTCATCTGACACTCTGCTTCTAGCTGATTAACAACAACAATGACAGTAATAAATCAGTCTTCTCTAAGGCCCTGGCCACACTCCGATACCTTGCAACAGGACGTGCAAGAGAATCTCAGAACCAAGGCTTTTGGTCTTCATGGAGGAAAGCCCTGGGCTCTTGGCAGTGGCTCAGCCCCTGCACACACAGGCAGGGACCACCACTGATTTCTGAAGACGCTGAAGGATGGCCTTGTGGAGGAAAAGCCAGTCAGCCAGGAAGGCTGAGATTTCCTATCTGTACAATTCACATCATTATGGAGGTGTAATCTCCTTAATTAGTTTATTTCATCAAGATTTGATTGAAGGCTTTTCTCATCCGCCTCTGTGGCATCCCTCTACCTAAGGCTCATGAATAATAGGAAGCAAGATATGTATCTGATTCGGCTCTCTCCTAGAGACCAGCCCATAAATAAAACATCTGGGCCTTGCTGGGGTAGGGACAGCAAAGGGGCTCTGAGTGGGAGCTCACTGATTGATGGAGACAGGAGAGTGTTTTCTTAAGTGAGGCAGGTGGTGATTTCGCCCCTGGACCTGGGCCACAGAGCTTGGCTGCCCTTCGAGAGCAGCCAGCCTGGGCACGGGCACTAATAAATGGGGAGGGAGGGTGGTAATGGGGCAGCCGTGGTACCAGCCTACAGGCTCACCCTCTTTTTTTTCCATTTCCTGACTTGACTCCTCTTAGAAGAAAGAAGGATAATTTATTCCTCTGCAAGTCTTTTCCTAACAGGTTCTAACAGAGCTTCACTGTCACATAAATAACCAACAATTTCAATGATTTTCCAGTGATAAACAAAGAGAATGGGTCCACGTCCAGCTCAGTCCTTGACTTGCCCAGATTTCAGCTACTTGTCTGTATAGTGAAGGTTGGACAAAACATCGGACCACAACCATTCCCCTCTACTCTCACCAGTGGCAGACATTGCTAATCAATCACAGCTGCTGACCTAGGAGGGAGACTTCTTATTGCAGTGTCCAGGATGCCAATGTCAGTAGATGAGAGTTGGTGCAGGAGAGTTGAAATCTATTCCCCCCCGCCCCACCCCAGGAATCAATGATCCTTTTCACCCTTAAGCTTTTCTCTGACGATGGCTGGAAAAAGCACATCCAAGTGAACTTTCTCCCCTCAGGGATAAGAAAATTACTGGGAAACCGAAGCAGCCACCACAGCCCAGAATTTGGAGGGAAAGTCTTAGTTAGAATGGCATCCACTTGACAATAGGCAGAGGTGGTTTAAGTTTTAAGAAAAGCCTGATGGGGGACTTACCTGATGGTCCAGTGGTTAAGACTTCACCTTAGAATGCAGGGGGTGCGGGTTTGATCCCTGGTTGGGGAGCTAAGAGCCCACATGCCTCGGGGTCAGAAAACCAAAACATGAAACAGAAGCAATATAGTAACAAATTCAGTAAAGACTTTAAAAATTGTCCACATCAAAAAATCTTAAAAAAAAAAAAAAAAAAAAGAAAAGCCTGATGGTGGCACAGGGCAAAACTTTGAAGGCACAAAATGAGCATCAAGCCAATCAAAAATATATAGGATTGCAAGCGCCCATTTACAGTAAGCAGACAAATTTTAGTGCTGTTTAAACAATGTGTTCTATTTAAACAATGGAATACTATACTTCAATGAGACTGACCAATCTACAGCCACACATGTAAATGAGGATAAATCAGACAGTGAGGACGATGTTAAATGAAAGAAGACAGACACAAAAGAGGGCATATAGTGTGGTTCCTTTGATTTAAGGCACAACAGCAAGTGAAACCACTCTATGGTGTTAAACATTAGGATGATGCCACCTTGGGCAAGGTAGTGACTGGGAGAGGCGGTGAGGAAGGCTTTTGGGAGGTGGTCATGTTTTGCTTTTTGATTGGTTCTAGTTTATGAGTGCATTCAGTTTTGGGGATATTTATCCAGCTGTACACTAGTGATAAGAGCACATCAATAAAAAGTTTACAAAGTCTTAGGGTCCAGAGAAGCCTATCTGTCAGTAAGAATTCCCATCATCCTGGATCCTTGCCTCCATTTTCCTTGCCTTGCATCCTCACCTTCTTGAATCATCACATCTCCCTGTTACCAGCAATGGGCATTTTTCCACTGAGAAGTGGCATGGCAGAGTGGAAAAAGAATTGGAGGAGGAGTCAAAACACCTGGACTTGATTTCAGGTTTTGCCATATGTGGGACGTGTGTTCTCAAGCCGGACTCATACATCTGTGAGCCTCAGTTTTCTTCCAGGGTCTGATGAGTGGGACTTGGTCTCTCCTTCCTTTAGGTGTGCTTGGGTGTCCTCCCTCTCACCTCTTGCCTCTTGTCAGTCTTGTTGCCCCAAAGGGAAGAGAGGTAGAGAACTGTGAACCTGTGGCATCAGGAGGCCGTGGAGAGCAGTGCTTTGAGCAATGATGCTAGATTCCTCTGGTCTCTAAGGGAGACTGACTCTAAAGTCAAGCAGACCCAGAGACCCTTATTCAAGTCTCCAGACAAGTGAAACAATTACCTGGGGAGGTCTTCTAAATCAGACTTTCCCCTACATTGTGAAACTGGTCAACTTGCGACAAGCAAAGACATCTTCTTAGAAACATGATGTCTTGGGGGCCATCCCCAAAGCTTTGGGGGGAATGTGTGCTATTTAAAAACTCATCAGTGCCTTCTACATCGCAAATCTGTTTAAAGTGTGCTTGAAGGAACAGTTCAAAACAACAATAGAAAAAAGACTGTTGAAATTGGGAGGAAAAGAAAATCTCTCTATCCCAAGAAACCCAGGGGGTTAATCCTCCCCTGTGGCTAAGGAAATGCCAACAAGACTTTGGCAACCTTCCTCTTTCTTTATATAACAACACTTCCAAGAGCTGGAGCTAGAATCGTCCGGTAATGCTTTTTTAATTTGTGTGCAGTTGGGAAGAGGCCAGGATTTAATCGAAATTGTTAGAATGGCTTTGCTTGGAGTAGCTGAGTGCTTGCAGTAGGGATGGGCTGCAAGGTAGCACTGGCATAATTAAAAGAAACACCTAAGGTCATCATCATTGCTTGAGTTACTCCAGATACTGGGTTTCAGAGGAAAAAGGTGGAATTAAAGAGCATTTTTTTTAACTGAAATAAAATGTGTGCAGAGTTACTTTTCTATTACACTTCAATTTTCTCTGTTCCCATTCACCTAATAAAAGGAGCTGGGGCTCCATGTTTGTTTAATGGGGGTGAGGGCCAAACCCTGGGAACTGGCTGCTCCTCAGCCCGCCCAGGTGCTCAGCGTTCCTACTCTTACCCTGCTCTGGACTGTGGGTGGTCTGAGCTGTTCACCTTCCTGAATTACATGAGCTACACAGCTGTGCAGACAACATTCCACTTGCCCCTTCCTTCCCAGGGTAGTCCTACCCTCTTGAGTCCCATCCTTGAGCAAAATGTGGAAAAAACTGGCACAAACATTGGGATTTCCATACCTGTCCTCTTTCCTATTCTCTTTCTATGGGGAATCATGGGTCCCCAGGCCCCCAAACAACATATGGTCAAGATTAGGAATCATGCCCCTAAAAGACTGAATAATTCAGTTTGAAAAAGAAGCACATCTGTGAAGCAGAGATATTCACCTGACTTATTTATATGTGATAAACACTTACATGGGTCACAGGGGACCCAGCATATGCCATACCAGTTATTCACTCTATCAACAAGCATTTGTTTACACCTATGCACCACTCACTCTTTTCTTTTCCTTACAGAAGTAAGGCCTTCTGTTAAGTTCTAGAGTGAAGATGAGAGAGAGATGAGGCTTCTACTCTGATGCCAAGCTAGTGAAGCACTGGCTAGAGGCAGGTCTCACATATGGAAAGGTTCAGGGCAGGTGTCTCTACCGTTTGGTTGGGCCAATAGGGAATCCTTCTTTCTTTGAGACAATGTGTCACCTATGGTATCAAGGGCAAAGGCTTTAATGGGTGCTCAAGTCACACTGTGGTCCAGCCCTATTTTGTTTTCAATCTTAGCTGCTCAGGAAAGCGAGGTCACTGCTGTCATTAAGTGGTGAGAGGAGAACTGTGATGGTGTCTGGAAACAGGTGTGACCACAGGAGTCAGGTCCATGGACCCTGCTCCCTCAATGAATATCCCCATTAAAAAGAAAAAAAAAACAAAAAACGATGACCTAGGTACTATGGTGATCTCCATCTTACGTGCCAGAAAACTGGACTTAGAAAAGTTAAACAACCGACCCAAGGTCACCCAGGCAATATGTGTCAGAACTAAAATTAAAATGAAAACTCCAACCCAAGGCTGCCTGACGCCAGAGCCCACACTCAAGACCCAAAAGGCGAGAAGGCAACAAAGTGAGCCAATGAGACGATACCTTAGAGAAGCCAAGAGAGGATTGGAGGAGAGCTAATAGGCATATCTGAAGAATGGAAGGAACATGAAGAGAATATTCATAAAGAAGATTATTGAGGGTGAAGATCCCAGAGGAAGGAGCAGCTGATAGAATCATGAGCATCAGTTACCTTTGGCAAAGAAAGACATCTCTTCCTTGGGATGGGGAAGAGGATGGGCGAAGGCTTGGCATGTATTTTCATGTAGAGAGCCACACATGTGAGAGAGAGGAAAGCTAAGGTGGAGGAGTTTTGCCATTGTAACTTTGAGTTTTCCAGTTGGGAAAATATCACTTATCGATTGCCGCATATCAAGCCATCCACAAAATAGTGGCTTACCACAATTTACTTCTTCTCCAGCTGCCATTAGCTGATGAGGCAGCTGGGAGAGCTACACAGGCTGGATCTCTCTCCCTTTCTCTCTAGTTCATTCCAGACTTCTTCATAACCTGGGGGGTCCAAGAGGGTAAGTGTAGAAGCTTCAAGATTTACTCCACCATGCCCTCCTTAGTCTCTACATCAAGATTCTCTCAACTAAGAGAATAGCATTTGAGTGGCTCAGACTGTCACCACTGGGTCACAAAAAGACGTGCAGCACCCACAGAGTTCCACATTCCAACAAAAGGGCCTTGCATTTTTGAGTTTTTTTCAGTTGAGCCATTTCCCCTTCCATGATGGTCACCATCCTCTGTTTTGCCCAAAATAAAAAGGATTAAGTTGTTTCCCATACTTGAGGCCAGTTCTTTTGTCAGCAGTGACAGCGACTTAATTTCTCTCCTATAAGTCAGAGCTGGAGCCGGTTCAAGCACTCCACCAATGGCCAGCAGGAGAAAAAAAAATCATTAGAAAATCAATTTTTACTTAATTGAAGATTCTTCCTCCAAACAGGAACAAAGTGTGATTTGTCACCTCTGTTGCTTCCTAGCCTGGGTAATAACCACAGTTTTGTCTGCCTGAGTTTTCCTTGGTAGATCAGATGTCTCCAGCATCCAGCTCAGCAGCACCACATGTGCTGACTTCCAAGGGTCTGAGGGCACCCAGGAAGGCAATAACCTGGGTGATGAATCCACTCGGGATGTGAGCAAAAGTTGTTCCACCAAAGGATGATGAGAAATTATGCTCACAAATAAGATAAATAAAGGCAAGTCTGAGCTACTGGTGTCCCTTTTTGCAGGCAATTTCTTCCTAGGGATGCTTTTTGTCTTTAGCATCTGCTATTGCCTAAGCATTGAGACTCCTGGAAAGTGCTGAGCCAAGGAGCCTAGCATCTGCCGGGAAAAATCTGGAGTGCCATCAGTAACTATGGGGATCATATTGGGGCCCTGACAGCCCGGGAGTAATGATGAGAATCAAGACTCATCAAGAAACCACAGCATCTGTGGACTGATTGAAGAATTGAGGGCATTTGGTTTTAAGAAAGACATTTGTTTTTTGGGTTTTTTTTTTTCCACATCTTTATTGTAGTATAATTTCTTGACAATGGTGTGTTAGTTTCTGCTTTATAACAAAGTTAATCAACTATACATATACATATATCCCCATATCTCCTCCCTCTTGCATCTCCCTCCTACCCTCCCTATCCCACCCCTTTAGGTGGACACAAAGCACCAAGCTGATCTCCCTGTGCTATGCAGCTGCTTTCCACTAGGCATTTGGGTTTGAGAAAGGAAAGGACATGTGAGAGCTGTCTTCCAGCCTGGGAAGGGAATAGTCTTGTTTGGAGCTACTGAAATGGGCAGAATGGAGGTACCACAAATATGGAGACAGATAACGGTGCAGTTAATGAAGAGTTATTAGCAGAGCTGCTTAGAAAAGTTAAGCATTGTGTTCAGGAAGACCAGATTTCAAGAAAAGAACATTTTTGAGGTTCTAAAGTTCCCATCGTTCTCTCCAAAACAAAACAAGATCCTATCTATCTATCTATCCTCATCATCACTATCATTATCTATCTTTATATATCAATTGAACAGCAAATCCCAAAACAGGAATTTTAATAAGATGTCCCTTGAGAAGTTCATAATGTAGTCTTTGGAGAAGTCGGGGTATGCCAGCATCTATTTAAACTTTTAAAAAATATTTTTACTGGACTATAGTTGATTTACAAAGTTGTGTTACTTTCTGCTGTACAGCAAAGTGGATCAGACATATATATGTGTATATATATATGTATATATACATATGCATATATATGTATATATACATTTTTCCCAGATTCTTTTCCCATATAGGTTGTTACACAATATTGAGTAGAGTTCCCTGTGCTATACAGTAGGTCCTTATTAGTTATCTATTTTATATATAGTAGTGTGTATATGTTAATCTCAAACTTCTAATTTATCACTTCCCCCCACATTTCCCCTTTGGTAACCACAAGTTTGATTTCGAGGTCTGTGAGTCTGTTTCTGTTTTGTAAATAAGTTCATTTGTGTCATTTTTATTAGATTCCACATATAAGTGATATCATATGATATTTGTCTTTCTCTGGCTGACTTACTTCACTTAGTATGATAACCTCCAGGTCCATCCATGTTGCTGCAAATGGCATTATTTCATTCCTTTTTATGGCTTAATAATATTCCATTGTATATATGTACCACATCTTCTTTTTTTTTTTTTTTAATTATTATTTTTTTTATTTTACAAATTTAATCAGTTATACATATACATATGTTCCCATATCCCCTCCCTTTTTCATCTCCCTCCCACCCTCCCTATCCCACCCCTCCAGGCGGTCACAAAGAACCGAGCTGATCTCCCTGTGCTATGCAGCTGCTTCCCACTAGCTATCTACCTTACGTTTGGTAGTGTATATATGTCCATGCCGCTCTTTCACTTTGTCACAGCTTACCCTTCCCCCTCCCCATATCCTCAAGTCCATGCTCTAGTAGGTCTGTGTCTTTATTCCTGTCTTACCCCTATGTTCTTGATGACATTTTTTTCTTAAATTCCATATATATGTGTCAGCATACAGTATTTGTCTTTCTCTTTCTGACTTACTTCACTGTGTATGACAGACTCTAGGTCCATCCACCTCATTACAAATAGCTCAATTTCATTTCTTTTTATGGCTGAGTAATATTCCATTGTATATATGTGCCACATCTTCTTTATCCATTCATCCGATGATGGACACTTAGGTTGTTTCCATCTCCGGGCTATTGTAAATAGGGCTGCTATGAACATTTTGGTACATGTCTCTTTTTGAATTATGGTTTTCTCAGGGTATATGCCCAGTAGTGGGATTGCTGGGTCATATGGTAGTTCTATTTGTAGTTTTTTAAGGAACCTCCATACCGTTCTCCATAGTGGCTGTACCAATTCACATTCCCACCAGCAGTGCAAGAGTGTTCCCTTTTTTCCACACCCTCTCCAGCATTTATTGTTTCTAGATTTTTTGATGATGGCCATTCTGACTGGTGTGAGATGATATCTCATTGTAGTTTTGATTTGCATTTCTCTAATGAGTAAAGATGTTGAGCATCCTTTCATGTGTTTGTTGGCTGTCTGTATATCTTCTGTGGACAAATGTCTATTTAGGTCTTCTGCCCATTTTTGGAATGGGTTCTTTGTTTTTTTGCTATTGAGCTGCATGAGCTGCTTATAAATTTTGGAGATTAATCCTTTGTCAGTTGCTTCATTTGCAAATATTTTCTCCCATTCTGAGGGTTGTCTTTTCGTCTTGTTTATGGTTTCCTTTGCTGTGCAAAAGCTTTGAAGTTTCATTAGGTCCCATGTGTTTATTTTTGTCTTTATTTCCATTTCTCTAGGAGGTGGGTCCAAAAGGATCTTGCTGTGATTTATGTCATAGAGTGTTCTGCCTATGTTTTCCTCTAGGAGTTTGATAGTGTCTGGCCTTACATTTAGGTCTTTAATCCATTTTGAGCTAATTTTTGTGTATGGTGTTAGGGAGTGATCTAATCTCATACTTTTACATGTCCCTGTCCAGTTTTCCCAGCACCACTTATTGAAGAGACTGTCCTTTCTCCACTGTACATTCCTGCCTCCTTTATCAAAGATAAGGTGACCATATGTCCGTGGGTTTATCTCTGGGCTTTCTATCCTGTTCCATTGATCTATCTTTCTGTTCTTGTGCCAGTACCACACTGTCTTGATTACTGTAGCTTTGTAGTATAGTCTGAAGTCAGGGAGCCTGATTCCTCCAGCTCCGTTTTTCGTTCTCAAGATTGCTTTGGCTATTCGGGGTCTTTTGTGTTTCCATACAAATTGTGAAATTTTTTGTTCTAGTTCTGTGAAAAATGCCATTGGTAGTTTGATAGGTATTGCATTGAATCTGTAGATTGCTTTGGGTAGTAGAGTCATTTTCACAATGTTGATTCTTCCAATCCAAGAACATGGTACATCTCTCCCTCTATTTGTATCATCTTTAATTTCTTTCATCAGTGTCTTATAATTTTCTGCATACAGGTCTTTTGTCTCCTTAGGTAGGTTTATTCCTAGATATTTTATTCTTTTTGTTGCAATGGTAAATGGGAGTGTTTCCTTGATTTCACTTTCAGATTTTTCATCATTAGTATATAGGAATGCCAGAGATTTCTGTGCATTAATTTTGTATCCTGCAACTTTACCAAATTCATTGATTAGCTCTAGTAGTTTTCTGGTAGCATCTTTAGGATTCTCTATGTATAGTATCATGTCATCTGCAAACAGTGACAGCTTTACTTCTTCTTTTCCGATTTGGATTCCTTTTATTTCCTTTTCTTCTCTGATTGCTGTGGCTAAAACTTCCAAAACTAGGTTGAATAAGAGTGGTGAGAGTGGGCAACCTTGTCTTGTTCCTGATCTTAGTGGAAATGGTTTCAGTTTTTCACCATTGAGGACGATGCTGGCTGTGGGTTTGTCATATATGGCCTTTATTATGTTGAGGAAAGTTCCCTCTATGCCTACTTTCTGCAGGGTTTTTATCATAAATGGGTGTTGAATTTTGTCAAAAGCTTTCTCTGCATCTATTGAGATGATCATATGGTTTTTCTCCTTCAACTTGTTAATATGGTGTATCACATTGATTGATTTGCGTATATTGAAGAATCCTTGCATTCCTGGAATAAACCCCACTTGATCATGGTGTATGATCCTTTTAATGTGCTGTTGGATTCTGTTTGCTAGTATTTTGTTGAGGATTTTTGCATCTATGTTCATCAGTGATATTGGCCTGTAGTTTTCTTTCTTTGTGACATCCTTGTCTGGTTTTGGTATCAAGGTGATGGTGGCCTCGTAGAATGAGTTTGGGAGTGTTCCTCCCTCTGCTATATTTTGGAAGAGTTTGAGAAGGATAGGTGTTAGCTCTTCTCTAAATGCTTGATAGAATTCGCCTGTGAAGCCATCTGGTCCTGGGCTTTTGTTTGTTGGAAGATTTTTAATCACAGTTTCAATTTCAGTGCTTGTGATTGGTCTGTTCATATTTTCTATTTCTTCCTGATTCAGTCTTGGCAGGTTGTGCATTTCTAAGAATTTGTCCATTTCTTCCAGGTTGTCCATTTTATTGGCATAGAGTTGCTTATAGTAATCTCTCATGATCTTTTGTATTTCTGCAGTGTCAGTTGTTACTTCTCCTTTTTCATTTCTAATTCTATTGATTTGAGTCTTCTCCCTTTTTTTCTTGATGAGTCTGGCTAATGGTTTATCAATTTTGTTTATCTTCTCAAAGAACCAGCTTTTACTTTTATTGATCTTTGCTATCGTTTCCTTCATTTCTTTTTCATTTATTTCTGATCTGATTTTTATGATTTCTTTCCTTCTGCTAACTTTGGGATGTTTTTGTTCTTCTTTCTCTAATTGCTTTAGGTGCAAGGTTAGGTTGTTTATTCGAGATATTTCCTGTTTCTTAAGGTGGGATTGTATTGCCATAAACTTCCCTCTTAGAACTGCTTTTGCTGCATCCCATAGGTTTTGGGTCGTCGTGTCTCCATTGTCATTTGTTTCTAGGTATTTTTTAATTTCCTCTTTGATTTCTTCAGTGATCACTTCGTTATTAAGTAGTGTATTGTTTAGCCTCCATGTGTTTGTATGTTTTACAGCTCTTTTCCTGTAATTGATGTCTAGTCTCATAGCATTGTGGTCGGAAAAGATACTTGATACAATTTCAATTTTCTTAAATTTACCAAGGCTTGATTTGTGACCCAAGATATGATCTATCCTGGAGAATGTTCCATGAGCACTTGAGAAAAATGTGTATTCTGTTGTTTTTGGATGGAATGTCCTATAAATATCAATTAAGTCCATCTTGTTTAATGTATCATTTAAAGCTTGTGTTTCCTTATTTATTTTCATTTTGGATGACCTGTCCATTGGTGAAAGTGGGGTGTTAAAGTCCCCTACTATGATTGTGTTACTGTCGATTTCTCCTTTTATGGTTGTTAATATTTCTCTTATGTATTGAGGTGCTCCTATGTTTGGTGCATAAATATTTACAATTGTTATATCTTCTTCTTGGATTGATCCCTTGATCATTATGTAGTGTCCTTCTTTGTCTCTTCTAGTAGTCTTTATTTTAAAGTCTATTTTGTCTGATATGAGAATTGCTACTCCAGCTTTCTTTTGGTTTCCATTTGCATGGAATATCTTTTTCCATCCCCTTACTTTCAGTCTGTATGTGTCTCTAGGTCTGAAGTGGGTCTCTTGTAGACAGCATATATATGGGTCTTGTTTTTGTATCCATTCAGCCAGTCTGTGTCTTTTGGTGGGAGCATTTAGTCCATTTACATTTAAGGTAATTATTGATATGTATGTTCCTATTCCCATTTTCTTAATTGTTTTGGGTTCGTTATTGTAGTTCTTTTCCTTCTGTTGTGTTTCTTGCCTAGAGAAGTTCCTTTAGCATTTGTTGTAAAGCTGGTTTGGTGGTGCTGAACTCTCTCAGCTTTTGCTTGTCTGTAAACGTTTTAATTTCTCCATCAAATCTGAATGAGATCCTTGCTGGGTAGAGTAATCTTGGTTGCAGGTTTTTCTCCTTCATCACTTTAAGTATGTCCTGCCACTCCCTTCTGGCTTGTAGAGTTTCTGCTGAGAGATCAGCTGTTATCCTGATGGGGATTCCCTTGTGTGTTATTTGTTGTTTTTGCCTTGCTGCTTTTAATATGATTTCTTTGTGTTTAATTTTTGACAGTTTGATTAATATGTGTCTTGGTGTATTTCTCCTTGGATTTATTCTGTATGGGACTCTCTGTGCCTCCTGGACTTGATTAACTATTTCCTTTCCCATATTAGGGAAGTTTTCAACTATAATCTCTTCAAATATTTTCTCAGTCCCTTTCTTTTTCTCTTCTTCTTCTGTAACCCCTATAATTCGAATGTTGGTGCGTTTAATGTTGTCCCAGAGGTCTCTGAGACTGTCCTCTGTTCTTTTCATTCTTTTTTCTTTATTTTGCTGTGCAGCAGTTATTTCCACTATTTTATCTTCCACCTCACTTATCCGTTCTTCTGCCTCAGTTATTCTGCTATTCATCCCATCTAGAGTATTTTTTATTTCATTTATTGTGTTTTTAATCGATGCTTGATTCGTCTTTAGTTCTTCTAGGTCCTTGTTAACTGTTTCTTGCATTTTGTCTATTCTATTTCCAAGATTTTGGATCATCTTTACCATCATTATTCTGAATTCTTTTTCAGATAGACTGCCTATTACCTCTTCATTTGTTAGGTCTGGTGGGTTTTTATCTTGCTCCTTCTCCTGCTGTGTGTTTTTCTGTCTTCTCATTTTGCTTATGTTACTGTGTTTGGGGTCTCCTTTTTGCAGGCTGCAGGTTCGTAGTTCCCGTTGTTTTTGGTGTCTGTCCCCAGTGGCTAAGGTTGGTTTAGTGGGTTGTGTAGGCTTCTTGGTGGAGGGGACTACTGCCTGTGTTCTGGTGGATGAGGCTGGATCTTGTCTTTCTGGTGGGCAGGTCCACGTCTGGTGGTGTGTTTTGGGGTGTCTGCGGACTTTTTATGATTTGAGGCAGCCTCTCAGCTAATGGGTGGCGTTGTGTTCCTGTCTTGCTAGTTGTTTGGCATAGGGTGTCCAGCACTGTAGCTTGCTGGTCGTTGAGTGAAGCTGGGTGCTGGTGTTGAGATGGAGATCTCTGGAAGATTTTCGCTGTTTGATATTATGTGGAGCTGGGAGGTCTCTTGTGGACCAGTGTCCTGAAGTTCGCTTTCCCACCTCAGAGGCACAGCACTGACTCCTGGCTCCTCAATTTGCAATGATTTGTTGTCTATTCATGTATTCCACAGATGCAGGGTACATGAAATTGATTGTGGAGCTTTAATCCGCTGCTTCTGAGGCTGCTGGGAGAGGTTTCCCTTTCTCTTCTTTGTTCTCACAGCTCCTGGGTCTCAGCTTTGGATTTGACCCCGCCTCTGCGTGTAGGTCGCCGGAGGGCGTCTGTTCTTCGCTCAGACAGGACAGGGTTAAAGGAGCAGCCTCTTCGGGGACTCTGGCTCACTCAGGCCGGGCGGGAGGGAGGGGCACGGAGTGCGGGGCGAGCCTGCAGCGGCAGAGGTCGGCGTGACGTTGCACCAGCCCGAGGCGCGCCGTGCGTTCTCCCAGGGAAGCCGCCCCTGGATCCCGGGACCCCGGCAGTGGCAGGCTGCACAGGCTCCCGGAAGGGCGGTGTGGACAGTGACCTGCGCTCACACACAGGCTTCTTGGCGGCGGCAGCAGCAGCCCCAGCGTCCCATGCCCGTCTCTGGGCTCCGCGCTTTCAGCCGCGACTCGCGCCCGTCTCTGGAGCTGCTTTACGCGGCGCTCTTAATCCCCTCTCCTCGCGCACCAGGAAACCAAGAGGGAAGAAAAAGTCTCCTGCCTCTTCGGCAGCTCCAGAGTTTTCCCGGACTCCCTCCCGGCTAGCTGTGGCACATTAGCCCCCTTCAGGCTGAGTTCTCGCCGCCAGCCCCAGTCCTCTCCCTGCGCTCTGACCGAAGCCCGAGCCTCAGCTCCAGCGCCGCCTGCCCCGGCGGGGGAGCAGACAAGCCTCTCGGGCTGGTGAGTGCCGCTCGGCACCGCTCCTCTGTGCGGGAATCTCTCTGCTTTGCCCTACCCAGGTATGTGGGGAGTTTCTTGCCTTTTGGGAGGTCTGGGGTCTTCTGCCAGCGTTCAGTAGGTGTTCTGTAGGAGTTGTTCCACGTGTAGCTGTATTTCTGGTGTATCTGTGGGGAGGAAGGTGATCTCCGCGTCTTACTCTTCCGCCATCTTACCCGGAAGTCTCCCTTTTTGTACCACATCTTCTTTATCCATTCATCTGTTGATGGACAATAAGGTTGCTTCCATGTCTTGGCTATTGTAAATAGTGCTGCAATGAACACTGGAGTGCATGTATCTTTTCAAATTATGGTTTTCTCCAGATATATGCCCAGGAGTGGGATTGCTGGATCATATGGTAGTTCTATATTTAGTTTTTTAAGGAAACTCCATAGTGTTCTCCATAAAGGTTATACCAATTTACGTTCCCATCAACAGTGTGGGAAAGGCATGGGCCCCCACAGTTTGGGGAAGATTTTCCTCATTTATCAGCCACATGTGTAAAGGTCTCTATTTCACAAGGACTCTCCTTAGATAGGTTTATTCCTAGGTATTTTATGCTTTTTGATGCATAGGTAAATGGGATTGTTTCCTTAATTTCTCTTTCTGATCTTTCATTGTTAGTATACAGGAATGCAAGTGATTTCTGTGTATTAATTTTGTATCCCGCAACTTTGCCGAATTCACTGATGAGGT
The DNA here is from genome assembly GCF_025265405.1 of Mesoplodon densirostris. Classification (NCBI taxonomy): domain Eukaryota; kingdom Metazoa; phylum Chordata; class Mammalia; order Artiodactyla; family Ziphiidae; genus Mesoplodon; species Mesoplodon densirostris. The sequence goes on along the minus strand of NC_082676.1, from coordinate 20,567,838 downwards.
CTAGTAGTTTTCTGGTAACATCCTTAGGTTTTTCTATGCATAGTATCATGTCATCTGCAAACAGTGACTCTTTTATTTATTCTTTTCCAATTTGTATTCCTTTTATTTCTTTTTCTTCTCTGATTACCATTGAATAAAAGTGGTGAGAGTGGACATATTTGTCTTGTTCCTGGTCATAGAGGAAATGCTTTCAGTTTTTCACAGTTGAGAATGATGTTAGCTATGGATTTGTCATATATGGCCTTTATTATTATGTTGAGGTAGATTCCCTCTATGCCTACTTTCTGAAGAGTTTTTATCATAAGCAGGTGTTGAATTTTGTCAAAAGCTTTTACTGAATCTTTTGAGATGAGCATATGGTTTTTATTCTTCAGTTTGTAATATTGTGTATCACATTGACTAATTTGTGTATATCCCTGGGATACAACCCACTTGATTATGGTGTATGATCCTTTTAATGTATTGTTGGGTTTGGTTTGCTAGTATTTTGTTGAGGATTTTTGCATCTATGTTCATCAGTGATATTGACTTGAAATTTTATTTTTTTTGTGGTATCTTTGTCTAGTTTTGGTATCAGGGTGATGATGGCCTCATAGAATGAGCTTGGGAGTGTTCCTTCCTGTGCAATTTTTTTTGAAGAGTTTCAGAAGGGTAGCTGTTAACTTTTCTCTAAATGTTTGATAGAATTCACCTGTGAAGGCATCTGGTCCTGGACTTTTGTTTGTTGGAAGGTTTTTAATCACAGTTTCAATTTCAGTACTGTGATTGGTCTGTTCATATTTTCTATTTCTTCCTGGTTCAGTCTTGGAAGGTTGTACCTTTCTAAGAATTTGTCCATTTTTTCTAGGTTGTCCATTTTATTGGCATATAGTTGCTTGTGGTAGTCTCATGATCCTATGTATTTCTGTGGTGTCAGTTGTAACTTCTCCTTTTTCATTTCTAATTTTATTGATTTGAGCCTTCTCTGCTCTTGATAGCAGAATCCTGTACCTTAGCCTGTCTGAGCCTGAGTTTGCACACTTGAAAATGAGGTTGAACATTCCTACTTTGCCTGCCTCTAAGAGTCTTCTTCTGTTCCATGTTCCTCACTTAGCGTTTACCTTCAAGCTGCTCAGAAGCACTTTTCTCAAGATTTGTGTGAATCAGAATTAAGGTCTTTACTTACCAGCATTTTAACTTTTGAGTTCTCTCAATTTTAGTGCCAGGAGCAAAGCTCTGGCCACTGCCACAAGTTGGTCCTATCTTGTCTACACCATCAGCAGTCCAAGGACAACCACTGCTGTCAGTTCTGGGTCTAGAGTGTTCCAGAGTCTATTCACTTTCTAACCAATTGGTCTGAAAGATTCAGTTTGAAATAAGCAAGGGAATGGATCATTGGGATAAATCAGATGTGGGTGAACTTATCAAAGTTCAATAAACATAAAAGTGATGAATTTTGAAGCCACATAATTAACTCAGGATTACATGAGCAATAACTGAGTAATTACACCTTTAATAATGCATTGAACTTGTCAGGAATACTTACTCATTCTGCTCAAATTTTTTAACAAGATAGCCTATAGCAAGTGACTATAATTAGATATTGCCTCTGAAAACATCGACAGCTCCTAATTGATACCTTTTATTATAAAGCTAGATGCCAAACACTGCTGTTGAGTAGATTAAGCAATAATATTAGAGGTGTTAGGATCATAATACCTACTTGTAAGAATCTCATGCAAGTGGGAAAAAAAAATCCAGTTCGACTCATCAATCACCTACCTAAAGCTGGTTCAAGTTTGCACTGGTTTGCTTTAAATTACAGCCTGACAGCAATTGCTTCTGCCAGTGCTGTCAGGAAAAGAAACTGGAAACAGAAGAGGGTGGGGATGGAGACAGGGTCCTTCCCTGCTTCCTCTCTCACATCAATGGCCAGGAGAAATGGATCTGGGAGAATGGAGGTGGCAAGGGGTCTTCATGTGGGGAGTGAAAGGAGAGAGTATATATGTTTTTGCCTTTCGATGAGAGATTTTTTTTTCTCACTTCAAGGTTGATCTTCAGAGCTTTTGTTTGTTGTTTTATATTTTCTCTAGAGTTACTTGAGACAGGACTCCAACCTTTGTAAAGATAAGAGAGAGAGGCTGTGATTTAGAGGTGCTAAGGCAGTTCCCCATCCTCTGCTCCAGTCCTGGGATATAGTCTCTGTGTGTTTTTCCCTGGACTCGGAATTCTTATCTAAAAGGAAGACTTGAGAGCCTTCTCCAGGAGGCAAATGTTTTAACTGGAATCAGAGCACAGAGAGCAAGTACTTCCAAAGGCCCATGAGAGGTAGTCTCTTGGTGGTCAAGAGCCTGGGCTCTGTCTTATTTGGATCCAGCTCTGCCAGAGTTCCCAGCTGGGGGGAATCAGGCAAGTACTGTAACTGCTCTATGCCTCAGTGGTCTGGTCTGTAAAATGGTCTTACAGTCTGGATCCCTGATATTTGCAGGTCTGGGGCATGGGTACAAACAGAGACCTTTATACTAATGACTAAATATTTAAAAGCTGTACATCAAGCTTGCAAACTCTTAAAGTAAGTGTTTTCTATCCTTCAACTTTGACACATATACCTTCAAAATAAAAATGTGTAAAGCTATCATATTTTAAAAATTCAAAGACAACAAAGGAGAAAAGATGGCTGTATTTAATTATTATTCCATGGGTATGAGTGTGTTGTTAGTGGAATTGGGATGTTGGGTGAGTAATAAACTAAAGACATATGTGATTCATAATTTATTTTATATTTATTCCATAAAATTTATTTATTCTTTCAATTTTCTCAGCAAAATCACTAATGATGTTATTAAAATCAGATCTTCACATAATTTTTGTTCTATCGGCAATAATCACCTAAACGATTATAACATAAAATGTAACATATTCAGAGTGTATATATTTCCATATAGTCATATTTTTATATCCATCAAAAATGTAAACGAAAGTCAATGTTGGAAATGTCAATATAAATGTAAAAAGTGAAAAAGTACATGTAAAATATAAAAATAATTTTAATGTTTTCAAAACGATTAGTACTCTAAAGTATTGAAAATAACTTATTAAAAGCAAAAGGCAAAACAGAAAGTTTATTTTAAAAAGCAAAAGGCAAACACATTAAAATGAATAAATGTTAATAATCTAATAACATTTCAATAAAGTTGCATTTTTATATATGAAAAATTTGATTAAAATTTTGTGGAGAAATTTGAAAAAAATCACCACTCAGGGATTTGACATTCATCTAGTTGCTTGTGTAACAAAGTGGTATCATGCTTCATGCATGTGAGGCCTAGACTTAACGTTTGTTCAAATTTCAGAGTAACACGAATTGCTTAACATCGCAAAATATTCCATAGCTGCTCTGTGCAATGGTTGTGAATACTGTGCTGATTTGTGAACAGCTTGAGAACTCTAAATTGGAACACAAAAAGAAACAAGGAAATGCATGCTTGTCACCACCAGGAAATGATGCTTGGGTATAGAAGAATCTATAGCATTCACGTGGGTAGGAAAGATCTGACAAGCTAATTAATTTATCTTTTCTCTCGTTTCAAATCCTTCCCAACTCCAGAGCAGCATCCATCTCTGAAGCTGGCAGCAGTGTAACCCTCAGACCTCATGGCATTCAAACACAGTGTCCTTTGGTGTCAAGGTCAACCATCGGACAAGAACGGTGACAAACATTTCCCTGAGATCTTAATAGTGTTACTCTGGAGAGTGGCTCTGTAGGGCACTGGCTCCCACATGACAGAAGCATTGTGAGGTATTTAAAAATTTTATTTAAATACATTTTTTTATTTTAGAATAGTTTTATATTAACAGAAAAAATTGTGAGGCTAATACAGAAAATTCATAGACATCCAGTTTGCCCTATTTTTAACATCTTACATTGATTTAGCATCTTTGTTACAAATAAATAATGGCCCAATATTGGTGCATTATTAGTAACTAAAATGCATACTTTATTCAGACTTCCTCAATTTTCCCCTAATATCCTATTTCTCTTCCAGGATCCCATCCTGGAATATATAATATCACATTATATTTAGGAGTCACGTCTCCTTAGGGTCCTTTTGTATGTGAGTATCTCATATTTTCCTTGTTTTTGATGGCCTAGAAAAATTTGAGATTTGAGTTTTGAGACAAAATTGGGATTTGTCTGTTTTGTTTTGTTTTTATGATTATACTGGGCTTATCGATTTTAGGGAGAAGATGCCAGAGGTGGTGTACCATTTTCATTACATGATACCAAGGGTACACACTATCGAAAGGGCTTATCACTGCTGTTGTTGACCTTGGTCACCTGGCTAAGGTAGTGTTTGTCAGGTCCTTCCATGTAAAGTTACTCAGCTCCTCACCCCCTTTCCATACTATGCTCTTTGGAAGGAAGTCAGTATGAGCCACCCAGACCTCTGGCATGGGGAGCGGGCTTCACCTCCTTGAATTTATTAACATAAATTATCCAAAATTCTTCTGCGTGGGAGATTTGTCTCTTCTCTTCCATTTATTTGTGTGTTAAATCATATATTTATATCAGTCTGGACTTATGGATATTTATCTTATATTTTGGTTATAATCGAATACTACTTAAATTTTTTTTCTAAAATTGTTCCAGTTGTGGTCCTTAGGGTCCCTTTTAGTTGACTCCTGTGTCCCTTAGACATACTCCCATCCTTGTGTGTGTGTGCACGTGTATGTGTGTGTGTGTGTGTGTGTGTGTGTGTTTAACCTTTTTTGAGCACTTCCTTACTTTCAGCACTATAAAGTACCACAGGCTCGTCTTGTCTATTTTCCATCACTGTCCAAGAATCAGCCGTTTCTCCAAGGAGCCCCAGCATGAGATTTGAACAAGCTATTTTTGTGTGTATGCTTGTCGAATGCAGTGTCCAAAGTGCAGGGAGCAGGAGACGATCCTGTCTTGCCCAGGTCCAAGAGCAGTGCTGGTCACACTCCCTAGATCACTGAGTCAAAGGGGCAATTAAATGAGTTAATGTGTACAAAATGCTTGGAGCAGCTCCTGGCACATGGTAAAAATGCAATAAATGTTAGCTATTATATAACTGCGTGATATATAAACTTCCCCAATCTAGCCAGTGAGTCGGGCTAACAGCGGCAACAATAGTAATAGAAGTGGGAACTCATATTTGAGTTACACGCTACAATGTAGAAACATCCAGAGATGACTTACATCCAGGGATGATGTCTATGGTTTTCTTTCTGGGGCAAACCTTTGAAACCTTGATGCACATGGGTTGCCCTTTAAGTAAAGATAAATATTCTGTTCTCTTTCCCAACTGGAATGGACTGGCTGGTGTCTTTTAACTCCTCCTTATATTTAAATGTCTTAAGTAGTGTCATATAGGTCTCTCTCACTTTTTAAAAGTTCACTTTATGCCATTTTGCTTTTATTTATTTATTTTTAAATTTTTATTTTATATTGGATAGTTTTTAATTTTATTTTATATTGGATGTATAGTTGATTAACAATGTTGTGTTAGTTTCAGGTGTACAGCACAGTGATTCAGTTATACATATACATGTATCTATTATTTTTCAAATCCTCTTTTGTTTTGCTTTTATGAAGGACCTACATTAGTACCTCTTTTTGCTAACTGAAAGAAATCCAAAGAGAATTTTCATTTTTATGAAAAAGGCTGAAAAGCCAAAATAGCATTCAGCATTAGTTTTGCAAGGAGCCCTTACAGCAGCAGCGCACACCCAAAACAGCAAGAGAGGCACCTCCTAATTCCTTTCCTGGGAACCACACTCAGCATCTCAGCACCCAGCCTCTGTGGCTTTGAACTGTGTCTTTGAGCGTCTGTGCTTTATCTTGATTTATTTTGTGCATCTGTTAGCGAGATGTGTCCTGAGGTAATTGCTTCTTCGCTTATGCCATTTCAGCTTACAAGAGGTCTCATGGGAACGCTTTACTTTCAGATAGTGGGGGAAACCTATATTCTATTCTACACACACTGGTCTTGTTTTCTTTGCTTCTACTCTGTATACTTTATACTTTTGTGGCTTCACGCTGAAGCTGCTCCCTTTTCAGCATTCATCTTGGATAGTCAACTCCTGCCTTCTGGCTATAAAAACTCCCAGTATTTAGGCAGGAAGAAAAACTTGGCTGGAAGAGGAGGCAAAACCTTCCAGGATATGACAGCTCCCTGGGACTGCAGCTGAGTGACCATGTGTCCAAGGCTTGTTGAGGCCACTTGAAGTGCCAGCTTAGTACTTTTACATCTAACATCTTACTGCCCGATTCAGGCATGGTTTCCAAAAACTTATCATGCTGCTGTCAGAATATAAATATTTTAGAGGTGTTGGGTAAATGAGACAATCACATGAAAGTGTAATATAAGGCATTATACAGTAGCTGTCAAATTACTGTTGAGAATGAGAAATTCTGTGGGAGGTTGGGAAGAGGGGGATAGAGGTGGACAATACTTACTGAGTAAAGTTGCAGAATCGTAAGAGTGTGGCTGCTGGGACCAGAGTGTCTGGGCTCAAATCTCAGCTCTTTCACCTGTAAGCCTTGTGACCTTGGACAAGTCATTTCGCCTCTCTTTGCTTCAGTTTCCTCATCTGTCAAATGGACATAGTGATATACCTATATCACAAGTTCGTTTTGAGCATAAAATCAGTTAATATACTCAAAGCACTTAAAATAGGGACTGGCACATATTAAGGGCTGTATAAAGTTATTGCTATTTTTACTAGATGCCATGCACCATGCCAGGGACCTTCATGGGATATTTCATTTTGTCTTTTATGCAACTGGGTCAGGGCTACTTAACCTACCTTTTAAAGATGCACACAGAGTAGGAGATGCTGAAGATCAAGGATGCTTGTGTATTGGTACACAAGGATGCTTGTCATATATGAAGACAAAGAGTCCAATCTGGGCAGGAAGAGGGATACTATGAGGTAGCTGGGGACTGGAAAATGCTGAGGCTTGGAAGGTTGCGGAATAAGCATGGATCCCAAATAATGGGATGCAGTGACCAAAGACCGTCTGGTACTATAATCCCCCCTGCCCCCTTTTCCACCTACTGTGAGACTTGGGAGTATAACTTAAGTACCTGGAACTTCAATTTCCTCATCTGTAAAAAGGAGAAAAACGGTCCTACCTCCCAGGTATATTATATGTTTAAATGCATTTACATGTAAAACTCATTTATCTTTATCAGTGTAAAAAGGATGTTTGTATGTGTCTCTTTATACATGTTTACATTTATTTGGTTTATGCCATGTTTATTCCATTCTAAGGTGCTGTTATTTGTAGTACCCACCATCAGTTTAATAGAGGGTCTTTAGAGGCTGAAGAAATACTGCCACTTTAAATGTAAATGTTAAATATAAAATGAATCCTTATTACAGAAATGATCGAATATAAGATGAAAGTCCCTCTTAGAACAGAGAAATGGAACAGTAGACTCTCATTAAGCCTCTTTCCCTCTCTCCTCCATCTCTTCAGCTACACTCTTTTTCTGAATCACAGACCTACTTCCTGGGACTTAACCCACAGCCCTGGGCTGGCCCAGACTCTGCCTGTGGTCGCCCCACAGGCAAGACCTGCAGGAGGGGGTCTTGGAATGGTGCTCCAATGGATTTCCAGCTCCAGGGAGGTAGAAACTGCCTTAGGGGGTGTACAAATTCCTCAGCTTTGAAGAACTTCAGAGTTAAACATCATTAAATCATTAAACAGGACACCAGAGGGGAATTAATACGCAGAGAAGCAAAGCTAATTTGGCGTCTCAGGTGACTCACTCAGAATTGCCCACTTAAACTCTGACCCTTTAATTCATAGAAGTACGTTCTGGATC